>NW_021604587.1:12521080-12541434 GCF_004785775.1 Grammomys surdaster
GAGAGAGAGAGAGAGAAAGAGATCGGTCAGAGTGTGGAGCTAGGCTCTAAGAGTGTTGTAGAGCCTTTCAGATTTGACCACGTGACTGAATTACAAGTAATCCTTTAAGAAGACCATGGTGATTTAGAGGGTCTCTAATAACAACAGAAGTGGCACATTTCTAACATGCTCACTGTCAAGTGCCAGCTCCTGGTCATATTTTGGGTAGAAAAGAATTATTTGGAATTTGCATCTCACATTCTGCGATTCTTATCAGAGATCCCCTAGATAAGGGAACGATCCAGAGGCGAAAACTTCATGGACTATTGGGAAGAGTAAGGCTGAGGAAGGTCAGAGGTTGGCTAAGAGCCACACGACCTCAGGCAAATGCTCTACTCTCAATTCTTTGCCTTGTAAAGTGAAACAATAATCCCTCTCTTAGAGTAGAGTAACAGTACACACAGCCTTGATTCGCATAGGAACTCATGACCCAGTATTTCCTCACAGGTCAGCAATGCCCTCGCATTCCTGCATCTCTGAAACCCATACTTGAGCCACTGAGATGTGAGAGGAAGTGGTCCAAGCCCATCTCTCTGTGTGCTATGACACTGGAGCTCATTCCATGTGAATTAGAAACTAAATATTCATGATGGTGGCACTGTCACTAGCCTGGATTCCTGGACAGAGCACACAGAGCTGAGAGCAAGGGCCTTCCCCACTGGCCGTGTCTCCTGACCAGTGTCCTCGAATGCAAGACACACACTTGAGCTATGTTTCAGCCATTATATCAATGTGGCTCTCTTTGCTCAGCAGCTAACTCACTTACCGAGGTGACACTGCCTACTCGCTTCTTTTCCATCTTCACCTTCCCTCCCTCCATGTCTCCTGCATGCCCACTCGAATCCTAAAACATGGCAGATGGCTTTAAAAAAATAAACTTTGAAGTCAGGTGATCACTTGAGTCCAAATTCACCTCATTACTTTCTGTATATAGTATTAGACAGCTGAACTGTTGTTAGTTAGCTTCGTGACAGGTTTTTGCGACAAAACACCTGAGCAAATAAAGGTAAATGAGGAAAGATGTATTTGGGACTCATTATTTCTGACCTCTCAGCCAACGGCTGGTTGGACAAAAGCAACATGACAAAGGAACGCTGTTCAAGGTGAGCATCCAAGGAAGGAGAGACAGGATGGGTACCTAGACAAGACTTACTCTTCATGGCATATCCTCAGTGGCCTTCTCCCTCCACCCACCCATCCCCTCCTCCTAATAGAGCACTAGCTATGAACTCTCTGATGGGTTAAGCCATCCTGCCAGTGAAGCACTCTCCTGATCCAATCACTTAACAGTGCCACTGGCTGGGCATAGAGGGTGGGGCTAAACTTTTAACAGCCTTGGAGACTGCAATAGAAAAGGCTAGGCCTATGGTGGGACAGAAGAGATAATCCAACAGGAACTATGTAAGTCCCTCTCCCATGCAGAGAATGGATTCTATGGAAGATATAGCCTTCCATCAAGGACAGGGCTGGTTTAGATATCTCTCAATCAAATACATATGTCTTTTGGCCTTTGCCTCTCTTTGAGTTATGAGATTTCCACAGACACACTGGAGAGGAAATTAATAGTTCTTTTTATCCCTGGTTTGGTAAAAATATAAATAGATCTGATTTTCTCTGCCAATTTCTATGTACTGACTTCATTTGAAATACAGGGAAATAAAGGTGACAGGTATCAGTGACTAGTAACAGATCCATTTTTAAATCCAAACATCACATGAGCCTAATGTTCCCAAGTCTCTTCTGTCATCTGTGGAAAACATGGTTGTATCACTGCTAAACACTGGGTATGGCCAGGAAATAATGGACACTTAGCAGTAATCATGTCACTAGGACTGCGTAAACACTCAATAAATAGTACCTCTTTTTCTTCTAATCTACCCATCATGTAAATAGTGTTTCATTTGATAATATGCCTCCTGTTTCAACCCTACCAAGTAATGCTATTTCAAAAAAAAAATTTCCAAGTATCTATTAGTCTATGACTGTAGAGATAAATATTACCCTATAATGTGGCATATTTCTAAAGAGTCTTCTTTGTACTCAGAGCTCCAAACTGAAAGAATTCTGTTTCAAGCATCATATGTAAAGTTCTGTCTTCTCACAGTTGGCTGGATGAATATTACCCGAGATGAAAGGGGGGAGAAGAAAAAGGGGTCAAATATGTAATAAAGATTTCTAAAACCTTAAAGATATGAACTGTGCTGTCTCAAAGCCCGCACTGTATAAAAAAGTCAAGCAGTCAGACAATGGAGGCTATTTATATGGTATCCCTCCACTGCTCTGAACTGTAGATAGAACCCCTGAAGCAGAGAAGTCCTCGTGGAGAGGGGTAGCTGCTGTCAGCCAGGTGGCCCAACTGGGAATCAAAGAGCAGAGGAAAAGCCCAAGACACAGAGCTTAGGACCAGAGAGAGCTTCAGTTTAAAACTTTCCATGTTTACAAATACAACTGTCCATCCTAAATATGTAATAGCAAATATCAGTGGAAGGAGCTCTTCCTGTTCACCACCATACACAGATGGGTTCATACTTTCTTACAGATACTTACTTTTTTTTTGAGACAGTCTTGCTATGTAGCTGAGGCTGGCCTCCAACCTGCGATCCTCCTGCCTCTAACTCCTCAGTACCAGCATTGTAGATGTGCACCACCATGTATGTCTAGTATATGCAACTTGTAACACATATTTACACGTTTAAGTTGACAACAGATTCAGAATCTCATCATGTAGAGGGTGAAGGTCATGCCCACTATCAGTGCCTCAGAAGTAAGGCACTCACCCTAGCCTGGCCTAAGCTTTCTCTTTCTGATTGCTTTAATGCATTCTGTTTCTCTCCAGTACATATCAGAGGGATCAGAGCTGCTGCCCTGACAAGGATGCACACAGGAAAGGCTTGCTGAAAGAGCTGCCTGACCTCAAGCAATAGATGCACTACAGAAGTCAAATGGGGCAGGAGTCCAAGGAAAATATGTATACCTGTTTCTCTGACATTTAACATTCCCTCTGCTCTCTACAGAGACAGGAACTGCAGAAATGAAATGCTGCCTTGGAGCAGAAACCATGAAATGGCAATTTCATTCCCTGGAATACTATACAAATGACAATCTCTCCTGAGCACCTGGAGACTCTAACTTCCGCAGCTCTCTATGCCTGCCCCTTTCTCAATCAGCCTGGGATAAATCTATATCCCCTTTAAAGGATCTTGCCAAACCTCGCAGTTAAGTTCTCAAATCCAGTTTCCCCTGGTATTTCCCAGTAATCTCTAGAAGAAGGCCAAGAGCAGTTCTATCATGACACCCGATTAAAGTCTGTCCCTGACTCATTACCATACACAAGGTACAAACCCATATTTACTAACAGTTTGATAGACATACACAGTCTGGCTCTCGCATCACACACATAGAGCACCACCACTGCCACCACCAAGACCATTTGTTTGAACAGCATTAACACCCAAATAGAATATTCTTATACTTTTTTCTTTTCTATTTCCTACCTATCATCTGTGATATAAAAAGATATTACTGACCATGGTACAACTTCTCTAAACACACACACACACACACACACACACACACACACACACACACACACTCTGGAATTACAGTGCTGAACTGAAGTGACAGGCATGGCTTTGGATGGCTACAGGGTCATTACTGAGTTATTTAACTTCTCTGTGTCTCAGCCTCGCATTTCTACAGTAAGAGTGATCATCGATCATCATGCTTAATTTAGCAGACCAGCTTTGAGACCACTTGAAGAGGTTGGGATACAAAGGGCTTACAAGTCTGATGTCTTAGGAAGGTGCCAGTAGCCTCAATGTGTAGATCATTCACCCTTGATGTAAATACAACCACATCACCACTACCACCATTTACTACTTGATGTGTGTCTAACATTCAGTGCATTATTTTTTCATTCATATATCAGAAGATTAAACTCAACCAATCATTTTTACTTTCCTGGATACTTTCTAGCTTCCTCTGAACTATCTGAGCACATTTCCTCCCTATAACTTCAAGGCCTTTTCTAAAAACAAAATTTGGAAATCACCAGCTCTATATCCGGTGTGGCGGGGAATAGGGAGGTTCCAAGGAAAGAGGAGGCCTAGACATAGATTGTTGCCAGTGAAGGTTAGAGGTCTGCAGCTACTGTGTCTGCCTGGCAGACATTAGGACTGCAGTACCTTGATTTCAGATGGCTGCCAGCATCCTCTGTAGAGGACCATGTTTGTGTGCTCACTGAAGCACTTGCCATGTTTACAATACAAGGCCTAAATCTGATTTATCAAATTATTTTCAAATGATATACAGAACCTTACTGCAAAAATGTTCAGCGTTAAAACTTTTCATAGGCATCAAGTCCAATCAGATTGCTCTAAAACCCAGTGGGTCCATGTTGTAGAGGCCTGGATAAGTTAGTTACCGTACACTGTAACCCGTGACTTTGGGCACAAGCATTAGAAAGAATTCCACTGCATTTGCCACCTCAGCAACCCTCCTTAGAAGAACCACACTGATCCATGAAATATTTTATAAAGGAAGTATTTCTTTCCTATGATCCAAGAATAATTTCTGGAGGTAAGTAATCTAGACAAGCAGTTATCATCCTAATTATTAGAAACAGTGAACTATTGAGGCAAATACGTACATGAAAAGCACCAATTGTCCATGGCTATTGTAAAACATCAGGAATACTATATACACAGGAAAAACTAATTCTCAGTGGGTATGAGCAATCTGTCTCAGACAGGCCTGAGATCAGGAGCTCTTCTTGAATGAGTATTTTGAATCTAAGCAAAGGTCCTTAACTTCCTTGAATCTCGGCTTCCTTCACTGATGGATACTGATGATCAAATACTGGCTATGGGTACGATTGTGAGACAGTGAGAGCAATAATCAGATGTCTGGGGTGGGTCTAGCAAAAATAAACAGTAGTTTCTTCCCTACCACTACCCCCCACCCCACCAACAGTTCTGCAGAGCCTGGGAAAGCACAACACAGTCAGGGCTTTGCTTTCTAAACATCTCGTCAAGTAGGCACTCAGAAACATGGGCTAGTGAACATCACAGACCTACTTGGGAAAGAAATAGGAGACAAGTCTTCAGGGATGACTGACTCCAAAGCGAGGTAATTATATCCCACCTGACAAGAGCACTGGAACCTGAGACTGGAATTACATATTCTCCTTTTCTTGGATCTTAGGTAATAGTGCTTCTTTGGTGGTAAATAATAAACCAATTTCTAAGATGAATTACCAAATTTGATAGTTTGTATAGAGAAAAGTTTCTCTGTAAATAAAGCAAAAAGATTCTATTTTATATTTCCAATGAGAATCTAGACGGCCTTCACTGGTTGTTCAATTCTAGTCTGGAGCCAATCAATGATTCATTAGAAGGTTATTTACACAATTTGGAAAAATCTTGAAGGGTAGAAATGGGCACTTTCTGTGTCCTCACAGCACAGAGCCCCAATACTAGAATGGACAGTGTTCCATTTCTTGAGATATGTCTAATTATCTGGCTCAAATTCAAGCATATAATAACAATTAGATTACAAGACCTCATTAGCCATGAGTAAAGAACACAAACTTTGAATCTCACAGGTAACAGAGAACATCCATATTTCTTCATTTAAAAAGATAGTATGAGTGGGAGACAAAGTAGAGTTCATAACGCTTGAGTTAATTAAAACATCTGCAAGAGCTGATGTGCTGCCCAGCAGTGAAACACTTGCTTATCATGTGCCAAGTCCTGGGTTCTTATCCCAGCACCGAAAATAAAATACAGAGATTTTAAACAAAGAGGAAAAAACACAAGTCATAAATTATATGTGTGTGTGTGTGTGTGTGTGTATGTGTGTGTGTGTATGTGTATAGACAGACAGACAGACAGACAGCATTCATTAAGAAGACATGGGATATTGACACATGTAACTAGACAGATGAAACTCCAATACATTTTATTAGGTTAGGCCCAATGTGCACTGTGCAATTCCCTTTATATGACAGCCTGGAGAAAACAGAGCAATGACTCTGAGGATGCCATTGAATACACTGGTAGCAGACAGGAATGTCCTGGTGTGGGGAAGTGTTCTGTGTCCCGACAACACCAGCCATTAGAGGACACAACACACTTGTCAAAACACATATAACTTACATGAAATACGGATGTGGCTACTTGTACATTTAAAAATGAATCTTCAAACGGAAAAATGTGATCCACTGTTCAACAAACATCAGTTTGAATACTGGATTAAGCTGCCATAGACAGGGGGTTTCTTCTCAACAAAAGTAGGACAAAGTTTCGGGAGATCAGCCTCTTTTGCAACTGCAGGCTGTACAATGGCTTTTCTCCTGATCCCTCATGTGTCTCTTCCTCAGTTAGAGGGGCCTCAAAGCTGAAGAGAAACTGAGTCATCATCCTTCTGCTGTCACTCTAGCCGATCAAGCTGTGAGAGTGGACAAGCAGGAACAGCAACACTGGTATGTCATAAACTCCAAAGTCCAGGAGTCCACGCCACTGGTCTCCCTTCACCTCGTGCCACACTGAAAGCATCCCAACCCTTACATGAAATCCTCTCAGCTTGAAACACCTCCAGTGCTTTCAATGCCTCTTCAGCCTGGTCCCCAACAGTATAAGAATTTGAGAATCAGAAACATTCCATGGTCAAAGTGACCCAACTCTTTGATTTGCTAGGTTTTTCACTGTTACACATTCCTTGCTCGATGTCTTGAAATGATGACTTATGTTAATTTAGCACATGTGTTTGTCTAGTTTGTTTGTTTGTACAGCGATAGTGTCAGACTCATATACCTAACACAGCACTAATGTTAAAAACAAAAAGCACTACTTCCAGGAGCCTCAGCAAGTCTTGGGATTGAACTTTTTCATTCTTACCAGTCACTTCTGAATATTCTATCCATTCCCAAACCAAGAGCACTCTATTCCCAGCTCTGGGAAGTCACAGCTCGTCGAAAACAAAACACAAAACCCTTTATCTACCAGTCAGCACAGTCATAGGTTTTTTTGTTATCTACCTGATGCCTTAAATGCATCTTTCCTTTTCTATTACCAAGTAACTAGATTAGTTAAACTTCAAATAAGCACTGTAGACTTGTTTAAAGAAAAAATTTCCCATGAGGCTTAGCAAATGTAGCCTGCAGTCTTAGGAATAAACCTCATTCTGGGATGCCTGGGGACTGAGATGACTACATAGTGACGCCTCCTGGGATGATCTGTGAGCAAATTCAACCCTCTTTCCTACCCAGCAAGGGTGATTACATAAGCATCTTGGGCAGAATATGTGCGAACAGGTTTCAAAGGGAAAGCATTTACCAAGGATAAGGAAGGATAAGGGTACACACGTTGGGCTGACAAAGCCTGTGCAGGAGGCACTGGTGCGCTTTCTTGAAGGAATAGTAAGACTTGGGTGTTGATTTGTGTTCTAGGGGAGAGAGACTGCCTGAGGTAGATTTCTTTGCCTATAAAGTCTAAGCTGCTAGAGGAGGTAAGGGGTGAAAGGCAGCCCCTTTACAACACCGACTTTTGAGTGCCTACAAGTTCTGTTGTGAAAGCCTTCCTTCTCCTTCTTTCAGATCCCTGAGATGCTAAATCATGGGAACAGCCTGTGACTAGAACTTCCCACCACAGGGAGTAAATGATCTTGCTTAGGGATTGTCAGTATACTCAGGACACATCGTGTTCCATCACACTCTTCTTACAGTCTTTGTACATTCCTCCAATCCCAAATATTTAATGTGTGTCCTTGGAAGGCATCAGTTCCAGGATTTTCGTAGCCTACAAAGCATCCCACCCGCTACCATCTTCGTATTCATCCATGTGACTACAAAGCACACACGTGTGAACGCTCAGTTTCCAGAATGGTTTCCACATTCCTTAGGCAAGACTCTAACAGGTGGAATTCACCAACATAGTTCTACTTTAAGCTAAATGATTCATTAAAGGTAAACAAGCTAGCCAAGAGGAACCCGCAGCCTTCTGCCTCCTTGAGACAAGGGCAGAATGTAGATTAAGCTGTGCATTATGCAGTTTCTGCCTTGTCACCTGTAGTGGGTTCAGACCTGCATAAACAGTCTCATTAAAGATGTGCCTTTGCTATGTTACAAATCCAAGGAGAACAGCATTCTCCTAACATCATAAGCTTGGGAAAACTGCTGTCGATTAAGGCATGGCAATCATTTTCTTTTCTTTTCTTTTCTTTTATTTATAGGATCAATTATACAATCAGAGGCCAGTATAGGAATAAATGAATTCAATTCTAACCAGGAGATCTATTCATTTCCAATGTAAACTCTCTGACTGTTCAATTGATTTCTATTGAAAATCAAAATTATCTATTCGTTCCAACAATGCTTATGAAGAACACTCAAGGTTGTGAAAAGTATTCACAATATAATGTTTATTGGAAAAAGCAGGATAAATATATATACTGTATTTTCTAAGCTTTGAAAATGGTTATACAAATATATCAGAAATACTAGAAATAAATACAACAAAATATTATCGGTACTTACATACAGATGCCAAAGGTACTTAAGTATTTGATTTCCTCCTTGTAATTTTGAGCATTCTAAATGCTTTGCAACACAGTGCACAGAGGTGACCAGTAAGGTAAGCATCACCAACAGAGACTCACATTCTACATTCAGTCAACACCGTGCTTCCTGAATCTGTACTGTGCTACCTGTCCCACCTGAATCACAGTTTGTTACATCAATATGATTCGCTTTGGTGCTCTTAAACTCTACTGCAATGAAGCAAACGAGAGGAAGTCGTCCTTAGGCTCCAAGAACCAGTTGAAGAACCAATCTGGGGATTAGTCTAAAGGGATAGGACTTACCTGTCTCCTGAATAATTTGGAGGGAGGAGGGTGGTGGCTTATATGTTTCTCCTGCAATTTATCCTCTTTTTACTTCTAAACATAAAAAGTGTTTCTTCCTTCCTTTTAAGGCAATGTGACCTGTTCTAAGAAAATTCAACTATTTGAACATTATCTTTTAACTTAGCTTTATGTCCTGAAGGAATTTTTATTTGTAAAACACAAAAATGGTAAAAAAAAAAAAAAGAAGAAGAAGAACAAATAGACAAACAAAAATGCTAATTATTTGATCATCCTTCTCTGCATATTTATGGAATAAGAACATGGACTCATTCCCTGGGCCCTTACAGTCTGGCTTCCATGGTAACCAACATGACTAGATATTGTCTGTGTATGTATCCATGTGAAGTATATATAAAATGCATATATATACCCAGTGTAGATACATAAACATATATGTTTAATAAAATTAAAACAGCAACAAGCTATAAAGGTTATATACATTTATTTCCAGTTTGCATATTCCAGGCACACAGAGGGCATACATACTATAACTTAATACTACCAAATTACACAAATTACAAGAATCAAATGGGGGGGGGGTTGTTTTGTTGTTTTTTTGTTTTGTTTTGTTTTTTAAACTTTACTTTGAAACCTTCTTTAGGAGCTAGATAGATGACTACACTTCCAGAACACTAGTTTGGTTCCCAGCAGCCAAGTAAGGCAGGCAGCTCAAAACCACTGAAATTCCAATTCTAAGAGATGTGATAGCTTATTCTGGTCTCACAGGTACCCTCAATCATACAGCATACACATTCACAAATACCCACACATAAATAAAACTTAAAAATACATTTAAGTAACTTTAAAGAATATTATTTTTTACTATTAAAATCATCCCATCCCAGTAGCCTGTGTAGGAGTGAGAAAATGCATTGAAGGCCAATGCTGTTTTCTCTAGTTTTTCAGTTGTGGGTGATAAGGGATATTTTTTGTCTTGTTATTGTTTATGCCTGACAGATATGATTTACTTACAGATATTGTTTTTATTAAACAGAATATTTTCCAAAAGCTATTCCCACTGTATCAATGGCCACCTCTGCAGTGGTCTAAGCAGATCACTTGTGATTTCAATGCCTCTTATGTACCTCTGTATAGCTAGATCAGGGATTACCCAGCAGAAGTATAATATGAGACACAATTTAAACTCAAAATCTTTTGGTAGTCACACTGAAAGCAATTAGGACTTCACAGATTTATGTACAGAATATCCTCAGTTTGGGCAAGGCCTGAGCTCAATCACTAACATACACACACACACACACACACACACACACACACACACACACACACACGAGACAGACACAGAATTAGACAGAGAAAGACAAAGAGAGGGGGGGAAGAGGAGGAGGAGGAGGGAGGGGAAGGGAGGAGAGGGGAAGGGAGGGGAGGGGAAAGGAAGGGAAGGGAAGGGAAGGGAAGGGAAGGGAAGGGAAGGGAAGGGACGAGAAGGGTAAACAGTAAAATTGATGTTAGTAACCAAATATATTATATGACCAAATATATACAAAGAATTATAATACAGTACAATATGTAACGGTTACAAAAGTCTGATATTTTACACTGCCTTCTTCAGGATGTCTACAGACTGCTATGTAACTCACATTTAGAGTATATGTCAATTGGCACACCACACTTCAAAGGATCAGTAAACATATATGGCTGTGGCTACTGTATTAAAGTTACTGTATTTAAACACACTAAAACTCTTCATTCTCTATTTGTTTATTCAAGAAATATCCTTTGACTCTATTCTATGCCATTGCCTCTTGTTCTGCTCCAGGTGTGTTTTGTTTTGTTTTGTTTTGCTTTGCTTTGTTTTTTGTGTGCTTGTTTTGTTGCAATACTATGTTTTCTAACAGAAACTAGAGCAGCAGTTGTCAACCTGTGGGTTGCAAGCACTTATAGGGGTTGAATGGCCCTTTCCCAGGGATCACTTAAGACCATCTGAGTATCAAATACTTTCAAAACAATCCATAACAGTAGCAAAATTACAGTTATAAAGAAACAACTAAAATTATGTTACAACTGGAGTCATCACAACATGAGGGGTCACAGTGTTAGGAAGGTTGAGAACCACTGATCCAGAGCCTTATGTTTAAACCTCTTTCTCAGCTTTCTTGTTGTAAGAAAGGATGAACATAGGCCCTGCCCTTCTCTTCTTTCCTTTTTCAGGTCGAGTTCTCTAGATGACTACTCCCCTCACACAGCAAAGTTCTATCACTAAGACTTTCTTCCAAAGTGACTAGATTATATCAAACTGGCAGTTAAAACTGACTGGTGTACACCTATAGAAACATTTGAATTAAATCTTTGACTTTCTTGCTGAAGTTTTAAAAATGTATGGCATTGGAAAGTCTAACTCACATTGTTTCAGGCTAATGATTTACTGGACCTCTAAGGAGTCATGGTTACACTTCATCATAACAGCAACATTGAAACAGATTCTAGAATTAACTTGGTATTACAAAAACAGTTGAACAAAATTTATCTTACAGTTCATGTCCACACAGCAAGTAAACACATTCATTTCCCTACTATTCCCACATCTGCCACTTTAGGACACCCTATCAAAACAAAGGCTCGGTTAAGACTACTTAGCTACTTCATCCTCCTTTATTGGAAGCCTATGACAAACAGCAAGTGACTTGTGCTGCTTCCTGAAGAATAAATATTGTCTCACAACAACTACAAGAATCTCAGACCACAGGACTAAGATCTAAAATGGGCTCCAAGTGCCCATTTAATTGTCTTTCTGCCAAGCTCACATCAGACCCATATTATAGCAAAGCCACTGCGTAACTTTCTTCTTCAGTAATGAGTTCAACCTTCCTTCAATGTGCAGTCATGCTCAAGGAGAGAAGACTTGCTTATATGCAGCTCAGTACATGATTTCAATTTCACTTTCTCCCCAGACCTTGCTAACTAAATACTAAGGGTCACATCTGATCAAAGTCCCAAAGTAAAAATCCTTAGGAAAATGTATTTCTGAAGAAGATCATTTTCAAGTAATTATACGTGTGTTTTAGACAGCATTTACATTAAAATGTGAATAACGTTATTTAATTTTCCAATTCAGGAAAACAAGATGCTGGTGCTGGGATGGTTAAAAAGATATGTTCCTCAGGGGAGACGGTGATACACTGTTAAATATCTGTAATGAAATATAAAGGCCATCAAAACAAGAACAGATGCCTTAGCAGATGGTGTGTGATTTGCCTACCCAACATTCCTGCTCATTTTTGGAGGGTGTTAGCAATGATCCCAACTAAAATCCTGTGCGTCCTAAGGCATCCTCAAATGATGAAGCTGTTTAATCTAAAACAAGATTGCTGAGATATGAGACACTCTAATTTTCTAATATTACATAATTCCCCCCTGCTTCGTTTTCTTTTTGCTGGGAATATGCATGTAATCCCTGGAGGTGTCACCAAACCACGCTGACCACGAGGATGGAGGCCAGCTAGGAATGTTAGAGAAGAAGTAAAAACAGAGCCTGGATTCCTTATGTTCACCTGACTCTTACACCAGTTTAGCATGACCTATCTCTGACCCAGATCCAAGAATCAATGAGTTGTAATGCTAAACAGTGTGACTCAGCCCCTTCCTATGAGTACTCTAGCAGAACTGAACCTCAGTGTGCCCATAGCACCAGAAATACAGGAACTTTAATAGCAGACCATGGCAGAAATGACAGTCTCTTCTACAACACTTCTTTTTTAATGAGAGCAGAACCTCAGCAAAATACCCTGACAGTGTGACATGATTTCAAATATAGGGTGATAATATTGTGCTATTCAAATATCAAAATCAAGTGATGGTCCTCACAGATCTGTGTACCACCCTGTAGTCCAGAGATGAATCAATGGGCCATATCTGCTTTGCCATGCACGTTTGTAAGGGATATTTTACTGGAATGCAGTGGCACCTTCATTTACAGATTATCTAGGGTTTACTTTGGTGATAGTGACAGAGCTGAGAAGCTACAGCAGAGATAGTGAGCTATTTCTTACTGGCCACTTACAGGGGAAAATGTTGATCATCAAACACATAACTATTTGTGGAACAAAACCTAAAACTATCCACACTAAGTAGATAAGTACTATATATAACCTTCTATTAATTCAAACATTATTTTTCTCTTAAATTTTTGTCAAACAGGAAAAAAAACTATTTTTTTTAAGGTGTCAATGTCTTTCTGATGATGTCTACATCAGAGAACTCTTAAGGCTGCTCTAACTGGCCATGCACAATTCTCTAAGGTCTGAAAATCCAGCTTGTCTAAAGTGTCCTCTGAGCAACAGTGCTAAGAAATGACACAGAAGCCCACCTAGGGGAAAAGCCTACCAAGTGGCTAGCAGGAATGAGTTCACATCTCCCCATCCTGCTGACTCTGGTTAGCAATTCCACCTTCTGTCTGCAAACTCATATGCTGTTTGAGTCATTTGAACACATTTCTGGGACCATCTCTGACTAGATACTGAGTCTCTTTCAATAAACCTCCAAATATTTCATGAGGAATTTATCATGTTCACTTGTATTGCTGTTGACATACTAGAGACTTGTGCAAGATTTAAATGTTTTTAAATTAAATGTTTTCTTTTGAGATAGGATCTTACTATGTACTTCTGGTTGACCAAGAACTTTCTTTGTAGATTAGGCTGGCTTCAAACTTGTAACAATCCATCTGCCTCTGCCTTGTGAGTGATGGAATTTTAGGTGTGCGTATTAAGCTTAGCTTAAAATATATTTTAAGACTTCCATTACACTTAAGTTTCAAAAATTCTATTCTCTAATCTGAGGCCTATTTATGTTAGGAAGTAAACAGTGAAAATACTAGCCTCACTCTCAAATATAAGCTGGGAAATTGATTGTATTAAACTCCAATCTTCCTGCTAGTGTGTGGTCTTCAGACACTTTGAAACACAATTTTACATAGAAAGATATAGACCTGAATAATGGCTGTAGAGTTTTCTTAACATTTAAGTCACATTGAAACAGAGACTAGTATACAGCTACCTCACTAACTACACAGTACATTTCACATAGGCTTTCGCCCAAGCCCATGCTACTGCACAGGCTCCAAATATGATGTGAACAGGGCTTCTCTACCAAACCCAGGTTAGACATCAGCCCCTTTGTTCTTCAGTTCAAGGACATGAATGTGTTTCTGCTTGAATATAACTGTGTTTGTACCAAAAGAGCCTCTGTTGGAGACTTCTAATAGGAAATTTATTATCTTTCCCACTGTGTTCTTCTAAAGCGCCCTCCTCTGAAGAGAAATCCAGCAGGTTGGGCTTGCCAAAGAAGTGTGTCGATCTACAAGACTGTGTTGTGAGTTATGTGCATGTTATCCATCCCCAGGGGCTCAGAGATATGCACATGGGCAGCTTACCACACAGCCAATTATGGTAAAAAATCACATCTAAATTCTGACTCCAAGAGTCAGAGACGCTTTAAATGGGCAGATGGCATGCCTACGTTCACGTGATCTCAGATTCAGGGAAGAAGCAAAATATAACCAGAAAAGCAAATGCAGGGCTCTAAGTACCTAGAGAAGCCAGTTCTAGAATGAACAAGGCCTCCTGCATAAGGAAAAGCATTGAGAAGCAGGCACTATTGTAATCACAAACACCGCATCAGTAAGTAACAAGGCAACAAAGAACAGATGTGTTTTTCACTGGAACTGCCAGTGGGAATCAGGACCAAGAAGGGGCTGGCTGGTGGCACAGATGGCTTCCTCAACAGAGAAGCTCAGCAGGATCCAAGCCCTACCTGCCAGCCACATGGCACAGACAGGAAAGGAAGTAGTGGAGAACTGGAGGAAGGATGGAGAAGGTGGACTCAGGTCAGGGATTTGCAACCAGACCTCTGGTTCTGCTGGAAATGGCCTGAGGATGGAGGGAAATTTGTGTGGAGCCCACTGACGGCTATTTATTCAAGAGTATCTCCTACAATACTGCCTGGTGGGCATTGTGTCCCAGTGTGAGCTAAAATTTCAGAACTCAGCCAGCATGCTAGTTCCCAAACCTACTTGCTTTGTCAATACACTTTCCCCAGACAAAGAAAGTCCACTGGATGGACAGTTACAGAAAAAATACTTTGGAAAATTGACTTACACAATTATAAAAGGTGAGAAGCTCCACAGTCCACACCCTAGAAGCTAAGACCAAGGAGAGCCAGTGGCCTGGGAAGTAGAAGCAATATCGATGCAATATCTATGTCTCCATCAAAGTGCAAAATACTGAGAACCGGCAATGCCACTGACCAGGGACAGAGGATTAACAGGCCAGCTCAGGAAGACTGTGCCTGCAGACTTTTCCCACTTTATCATTCCTGTAGACCCTCACTGGATTAGAGCAGCGGTTCTCAACCTTGCTAATGCTATGACCCTTTATTAACTGTTCCTCAAGCTGTAGTAACACCCCCACCATAAAATTACTTTCATTGGTCTATGCAGTACTAATTTTGCTTCTGTTATAAATCATAATGTAAATATCCTTGCTTTCTGAAGGTCGTTTTAGGACTGTGAGCCACAGGTTGAAAACCACTAGATTAGTGGGCAGCCTGATAAGCACTTATCTGGTTTCTTCTGGAAATACCCACAAAACATCCTCAGATATCATGCCTGGCACCCTGTAACCCAATCAAGCTGACACATAAAATAACCATCACAGAGGCCTTGTTCCTTAGAAGCTGCTACAGAGAAAGTATTAAAAATCTTTCAGTTTAATAACACATGCAACTTTTTATGTTTATGAGCCCTTTTCACCCATGACTCTTCTGAGGGCTAAATCTGATGAACAAGGAATTTGACACAGACCTAGTGTCAGCATTAGACACACCTGCTTCTGCTAACTCAATGCCAAATAAGGTCTATCTGTATCTCATCGCTGACTTTTCACACTTTATATTTACATGCTAAAATGATAATAGTATGAATTTTGGGGGGGAAGCACCGTTAAGATTCATTTTGCTGCTTTCCTTTTTACCTTTGAAAAATGTAGCTACCATGTTTTTTAATTCCCATGTGGCTAACATCCTGCTTTTAGAGAGCAATACTCAAGACTAAAGGTTACCAGAGCTTTGTCGCCATTGGTTACTTTATGTCAGTAACTGACCTACTCAACAGTTAACTGACCAAGATCTAGCTTCCAGGGGCTAAAGTAAAGCCTAAAAGCAACTTTTTTGACCAAATAAATAAATAAATAAATAACCCTTACAAATGTAGAAGAAACAAGGAAACCATTCTTCCTTACTACCTCTGCTCATCCTGTATCTAAATGAGACCGGAAGAAGACACAGTGCATGCTCTGTAGCAGTCACTTTATAGCTATGAAGGTATAATAGCCAAGGTCACTGAAAACAGCAATGTGCTGCAATTAAAATAAGACATTCTACCTCCAAATTTTATGTTATATAAAAAAGTGAACATCCTTTATCGGTGATTTTTAAGAGTTACTGTGCATGCCAAAAACAAAAAACAAAAATCAAAAACAACAACAAAAACAACCAACAAAGAATCTGATAAAATACAGATTCCCTTTAGCACATCTAAAGTGTTGCTTGAAATCATAAATTCCCAACAAGCTTCGGATAACATCTATACAAGCAAGGCTCAGATGACTTACATACTGCAGTACATTTTGCTGAAGGCAACTGTAACAGACATAAATGGCAGCATCACCCTCTGCTCCCATCAGCAGCAGGGCCATCCTCATGCTGAGGCTGGAAGCACAGCCACAGCTAGCAAAATGGAGATTCAGGACCTAGAAATCTGCCCTTCTACAGAAAAGACGAAAGCTGTTAGAGTGAGGGCACTGAGAGACCGTTCAGCCATTACAAGCACTGGTTGCTCTTCCACAGGAGGAAGACTTAATTCTCAGTACTCACATGGTGACATAACCAACCATCTGTAACATCAGTTCCAATGGATCAAACATCCTTATTTAGCCTCCACAGCACCAGGCACACACATGGTATATATACATACATTCAAGGAAAAAAAACGCACACACTATAATTATAATAATAATAATAATTTGTAAAAAAAAAAAAAAGGAATTGTGGGAATAAGAGAACAAGAAACAAGAGTCCACTGTTTATATAAATTTCTTTGAAAGATACTGGAGTAAAAGCATCTTTTCCTACTTCTTAACATGTATAGTCACTTCTAGGCTAGTGTATTGGGCTATATATATATATATATAAGTTACCAGTAGTGCACTTACCTATCATGTGAGAGGCTCTGGCTTTGATCTCCAATTCTGCCTCCCACAAACTATTTTCAAAGTTATGGCTGATTACAGAATTAACTACAGAATCCTTTCTTTTCATGGGTAACAGCATCAGATAAATATGTCCTGGAACATGATAGGGAACCGTTAGGTGTTATTCAGCTCTTGAGCCAACAGAGATCACCATGAATTGCAAATCGTGATGCAGAGAAAGTATTATTATGTGGTGTGAAATGTACAGCATTGTGCTGATCCAAATTCTGCACTGTGTTTGCACACACATGTGAGCCTTGTGAGGAAGGAGAAGCCACTCACACTGCACAAAGCTGTGGTAAGATTAACATGTGTTCTTATCTCAAATGACATTTATCTGCACAAAGTTAAAACTTTAAAAAGTATACCTCCCAGAATACAGACGGCATCATGAGGCAGAGATGAAGCTTTTGGAATGAAAGAGATCTATAGTCAGATGAATGTAAGCAGCCTGCACATACTGAAAGAGAGGACTCTGCCCTGGGTTCTAAGACAGTCCTCAATGCCCTGGATTTTAGCCCAGATAGATCCATCCCAACCTTTGGAAGGATAACTGAAAGCACTACATTTCGGGTTGTCCTTAACTATGGTGACTGCAGGGAGCAGTAAGGGGACATTATTATAGGAGCCAGAGAAGCTGTAATGGAGGCATCTTAAATGTAGGGGACACAAACTCAAAATGAAAATGTCCATTTCGGTGGGATGAAGAATATTCTACTATTCGATGTAGTGCACAAAAGCCAAATAATATAAATTCTAACATGCCAAGAGAATTCCAATGAAAGGCAAATGATGTGTGCTTGTGTGAGAGGGGCCAAGATCAGTAATCAAAAAACAAGGAACTGCTCCGTGAGCCTCAAGTGATCACTGCATCTATTCCCAATCTTACCAACTACTCCCTTTCCTCATGTCAAGAATCTACTTGTGTTAACCTGATGTATTAAAATATAACCAAATTTGGTATTCATTTCAAATAAGTAAAAAGGCCTCACAGTCAAGAGGACTTAGAAGGCTTAGAAGACCAAAAAAAAAAAAAAAAAAAGAAAATATCAGCCACATGAACATGAATATTGGAATGAATATATGAATACTGGATATATTTCACATGGGCTCATGTAAATATATATATATATATATATATATATGTGTGTGTGTGTGTGTGTGTGTTCACACACACTGTAGGTGTACATAAGCAAACACAAATACAGTAATGGATAAAGAAGCACAATACAGGTGTCAGACAGACATTTGTTTTATTTTCATAACTAACAGAGCTGAGATATCAGAAACACTGTCTGTAAACCAGTATCTCAAGAATCTGCTTGGCCCAAACATTATGTGCTGTGAGGCAGTGATTTACATGACACAAAAGTCAACCCTGTTTTCCTCCTAATAAAGCAAAAGTTGAGGAAACAGAATTGTCTGGATTTTAAACATCTGTTACAGGTCACATAGTAAAGGCCCAGTCCTGAGCCCATGCCTATTGGAAGGTGCTAGAACTATTAAGGGGTGGGGGCCCACTTTTGGTTTCCATTCATGAGGGATGTATAACCCATAAACATAGGGTCAGCAACTCCCACACTGAAACCTCTAAAGGCACAGGCCAAAATAAATCTTGTCTTTCTACAAGCTGATTGTCTCTGGTTATTGTGGCAGGAAGCTGGCCAACGCAGAGTTAGTAACAGGATTTTTGGTCAATTCTACATAGCAGGAACTAGAGGATGCCTTCTCGAGCTGCTTCCTACTTTATCTAAGCTCATGAGAATGAGATAAAGTACAAGGTCTGGAAGAGGGCCATGGGTACCTGGAACGTCTGCCTCCTCAGGACCTCCAGATGTGACTTATCCTAGACCTATTTTTAAAGTAAGTCTTGCAGGTCCCCTTAGCCTGGGATTTAGAGAACTGAAATGGCCTATGGATGAACTAAGGTGGAAATAAAATTGTATCTTTGAACTAAGCTGGCTTTAAAGTTTAGAGTATTCTGTAAGTCTGGGCACAAGCAACGAATAAATCACAATATTTCTAAAACAAGCTGTGGTCCCATCATCCACATAAACTAAAGATCTGTTAGTGTCACACTATGGCTACTGTAGTGTCTCGTTGTGCTTCCTGGAAATGCTAAGAGCTAATTAATCTGCCTGCTAGATATTAAAGTACTTCATGTATGAGCATAAAGATGCAGAAATACTATTCTATCACAATTTATAACACTTTTTAGCTGATTTTCAAGATAATTTCTCTGGTTTCTATACTATTTTATGCACTATGCACAAAGTATTATTCTATGAAAGATCGACAGGATTCTCCAAAAATCATTGATTCTGTGGACAAAAGTGTCCAATCCTCCCTCAGCTCACAGAAGTCAATTCACCTACTAGAGGTCAAGTTCCATCAATGAGTAAGATGCTCCAATGAGAAGTAAAGTAGTAGCAATATTTCAGCTTTCTCTCTTATGGAATGTCTCATACAGCAGGAAAAAAAAAAAAGAAGCATACTTTCAGAGCACCAGGGCAGATGATGCAGAAGACACATGAAACAGCCTCACATGGAAAATGACAAACGTGGCAGACAACTGTTCTAGAACAATTTTATCCCAGAGATCCTAAGTGCCGTCTTACAAATCTAACAGCCAGTACTGAATGCCATTAGAGCTGCCTGGCTGGTGTGACTTAAGTGAGTTATTTAGAAGATGGATCTGGGAGAGACATTGGTATGCATGTTGGAAGGAGATTAAGGTCATCATTAGATCACTATAACAATCTCAACGTGACACATAGTAGGTCTGCAAGAGGTAAGTGTTGAAAGACAAAGGGAATAGTGATTCAGGACATACAGCTATGTTGCCTCATGCAATGGCTCCATCTGAAAGTGTTCAACTACAGCAACTAAGTGTAACTATGCATTACTTAATTCAAAAAGTGTTTTCTACAGTGGCATTACAGCACAGAGAAATATTTTGTCAGACTAATTGAAAAGGTAGGAATAAAATTCCATACCTATACAAGAGGACAACTGCAATTCATCATCTGTCCCCATGGTCAAACTTGCAGTGGTTTCCTGGGGCTGCCACAATAAACTAGCATGAATTGGCTGACTTCAAAGATAGATAGATAGATAGATAGATAGATAGATAGATAGATAGATAGA
>NW_021604587.1:12541444-12641960 GCF_004785775.1 Grammomys surdaster
AGATAGATAGATAGATAGATAGATAGATAGATAGATAGATAGATAGATAGATAGATAGATAGATAGCAGACCCTGATTCTTGTGGAGTTCTGAAGGCCAGATGTCCCAAGTCAAAGCAGTAATGCTGACAGTCCCTCTTTACAGAGGCTCTGAGGGCGATCCCACTCTCTGCCTCGCCAGCTTTTGTCCTTGGAGACATTCCTTGTCTTGAGGTCACATCAGTCCTATCTCTATTTTCCTCACCACACTGCCTTCCTCTCTTCCCTGGCTGTCCCTGAAACTCCCCCTGCCTCACCTCATATGGACTGAGATGACTTCCTTAGCATCCCCCAAAGTTATTAATGATAAAAGTCCTTAATTTACATCTTTACATGCTTTGTCAGATGTAAATTTCAGGCAAATTTTGACCTGGCACAACACCTCTTGAGACATAGTTCCTCCCTTCAAGAAATGACATCTATCTCCTTACCCATGATATGGACTAACTCCAGGACTTGCATTAGCACATATAATGCAGAAGAGGTGACCTTATACCAGTTCCTAACCTTGGTCACTTGGCTTGTTTCAAGAGCACTTCTTAGGGCTGAAGAGATGGATCAGTAGTTAAGAGCACTTGTTGTTCTTCAAGAGGACCTGAGTTGCGTTCCCAGCAGGCACATGGTGGCTCACGTAATACCGAGGTTCCAACTCTCTCTTCTGGCCTTCACAGGTACTGTATATATGCGTTACAAATATACTCATATAGGAAATACATCCATGCATATAAATAAAAATAAATAAATGAAAAATAATAAAAGATCCCTCTTACTGTCTCCTTGTCACTCTTAAAATCCTGCCTCTATCATATGAATAGGCTTGGAATAGCATTCTGCAAGAAGAGAGAAACTCAGGCCTGTTGCCCCACCAACAGTCTATACAAATCCTCAGGTTTGAAAGAGGTGGCTGTCTCAAATGAAGCAAATATTAGCAAAAGGACTAACTGACATGCAGAGAACCAGCTGAATCAGTCTGGCTTCTGCACTTTGCAAGTTAGAACACTCACAAACTAATGAAGAACAGAAGTACTACAGTACATTTTCCTTCATGGAAGAAAAATAATGACCATTGCTACTTACTGCTCATTTTACAGCACTGCTAGACCTAGTGCATACTACTCTGCAGATTCAGAATGGAGCTTCACTTAAGAGAAAGTTAAATGCTTCGGCGACATGACAAGAATTTACTTAAACAGTCACTTTATCAATTACCACAGAAATTCGAAAGGTGCTGAAGAGACTGTTCTACTAGCAACTTGAGGCTTATTACATGAGGTATGAATATAGTCGGAAACTCTGCACTGTATAAGGCTAGTATTAGCTCCTCCTCAGTGTGCCAAAAACCATTTGATTTTCGTCTTCGAAATTTAAAAGTGCCTAATTTCAACTGGATTCCTGTGATTAAACTAGTTGTAAGATTAAAATTTTTCCATGACTCCATTTCCTTACTAGCGGAACTAAATGGACTTGGAGTTCAAGTTTCTTGAAAATATTTTGGAAATGTCATTTTGTTCTCCATGACATTATATGGCATTCTTTCATAGCATTTTAATTGAATTCAATTTGCACTGGGAAATGAATACAATTCTCTTGGGAGTTTCTGGAAAATGTGGGAAAGTTCATCTCAGAAGAGAAAAAGGAAAGATTCATAACTAGAGGCAGAGGTAGCACAGGGCAACAGCCCTGTAAGACCAAGCTAACACCTTAATAGGAAAGGCCACAGACAGAGACAGAGCATGACTGCTCACAAGGGACAATTCTTCATCTATGTGTCAATGAACTGACACTCAACACCGGTTTTCAGCTATAGCAACCTCGAAGTGCCCATGACACACAGAGTTCAGTCCTTAACAAGACAACAGTAATTAAGAGTATGTTTTTGCTCTCCTATTTCACATGAATAAATTCAACTAAACCTCACAAGATCATAGGAGATAAGTTTAATAAGAACTCTCATAGATGAGAAAACTAAGGAATAAACTGGTCTAAGATCACAGAGTTAGGAATGGCATAGCTAGACTCTGAACCTGTGGAGTACCACTCCAAAGCATCCTTTCCAGACCTCTGCTTTATTTCCTGGAAGCCAAGCTCCAGACAGTCTCAAGCTTGAAAAACAACTTGAAAAACTGTAGAAGGTTTTTGTTTGTTTGTTTGTTTGTTTTGTTTTGTTTTGTAAATGCAAATAGTACACACCCAGATAGTCCTGGCAGTTCCAAGAGGCCTTGAGAATAATCCCCTCCAACCGCCCACTGGCCAAGGTCTCTCTCAGCTGGTCAGGCATAGAGGTTGGGGGCCAAGCTGCATTTCAGTCACATTAGGCTTCTGAGCACATCTGAAGGACCTTTGAGAATCACAAAACTCGCTCAGAACCCCCTCAGAAGTCACTTATACGGGAAGCCTTGCCTTGTCATAAGAGACATATCTTCTAGGTTAATCTGAGCAGCCATAAAGAATGGCACAGCAGTACTCCCCTTAAATAAAAATCTCTAATTTCATCTCACCTGTGTACTCCTCTCTGCGATCATCAAGGCAAACTTTAACCTTTCTTTCTAGAATTTCTATCCCATTAAAGACTTAAGATTGTTCTTTGAATCCTCTGTAATTTTTCTACATCTCTCACTAGAGATGTGGTAAAAAATGCATGACACCAGTTAAATTTCATTTTCAGATCAACGACAAATATAAAAAAATTACAGCAAGCAAATGTGTTTTTTAAAACAGTAATTTGGCCATCTATAATACAAAATTCAAATATGTCTGGATACCTTGTGCTTATTCTAAATTTATTTATCAAAAAAAAAAACCACTTTAAGTTTGTCACAACCCACACAATTCTAATTCAGATCTCAAAATGCTACATGCATCAGAATGACGGGGAGACTGCTAGATTTCAAGCCCAGAGGTCCTGCTCCATGAAGCCTAACTGAGGTGGGGAGACTTGAGAATGTGGATTTGTAGCGGGCCTTGCAGATGGTACTCATGTAGGGACCTACTCTGGCGGCCTAACTCAGACACAGCATGAGAAAGTAGTCCAACTCATTTAGAAAAGCAAGTCATATTCATCATGCCCATCAATGAGAAGGTAAGACACACCTATGTTCACTGAATGCTCAAGTTCCATTATCTCAGAACAAGACTGAACTTCAGGAGGACCAGATGAACTAGTGTTCTTGAAGGTCAGGTGGATTATCACCTTCAAGCAAATTTGTCATGTGACCCACAACTCACCTCTGTGTTCTTATTTCTACTGAGAGAACTTGTCTCTGGTTCTTGAAAGAAGCTCAGAGAAGGATTCCACCCCAAGTGCAGCTCCTTAAAGCTCATCTCATGAATGGCAAGTACTGTTTTAACCTTGGAACTGTCTGCAACCTGCAACCTGCTCCATGAGTCTGCCAAGTTCCTCAAGCACAAAAGTGTATGGAAAGTGTGGGGCACATCTGCCGCCTTCGGCTAACAGCTTCCCTTGCCCTCTCTCCTATATCTAACTCTCTCCCCATTCAGACTTATTTGCGTCATCAGGGCCCCTGTATGTTTCTATCCCTTCTCTCGCAACCTTGTTCATATGTCATGAAGAAGTTCAGCATTAACTTGATAAAACAGGGAAAGATGACATGGAACAGAGCTGAGTCATCTCAGGCTGGCCAACCCCCAGCTGACTGCAAGTGCACATGAAGTACAAGTGAGAGGAGCCAAAAGCAGCAGAAATGCTCAACTGATCCATAAATTTGTGAACAAAATTAAGGATTTATAGTTACAAACCAGGGATCGAGGCTCAAGAATCTACACTGAAGATGGTATAGTTGATTTAGTCCTGGCATGACAGTCCTGTATTAGCCCAACCCTCAGTCTACTGACTGTGTCAAGATGGTACCCATATGCCTTGCTCCTACCAAGGCCTTCTCTCCGGGTAAAGAGCTAACTCATTTCAGGCTCCTTCTGTAGGCTTTGCCCTTGGCCCATGGCCACCCATTTCTGAGGCTACTCTAGGCATCTGTTGACTCATCCCCCATAGCCCTGTCTTGAACAACTGTGTGCAGTGTTGATCCTCATTAATCAGGTGCTTTTGTTTCCTTTATTTTCATGCATGGCCAATTTTGTTTCTCATTTTCCTTTTGCTTCAGTGGTTTTAGAGGTATTAAAGGTTTAGAGTTTTACATGTGCTGCTGCTGTTTGCAAAGAGAAAAATAAAAACATGATTGACAGACAGACATATCAACTCCAGCTTCCCTGACAGCAGAAAATGCAGAGGGGATGAGATGAGGGCAAGATGAGCAGGTGGAGGGTAGAGAGTGACTGCTTTTACTGTAGCCAAAAATCATTTCTGGTAGCAACAAAGTCAGACAAGTGTCATTCAAGGAAATATCACCCTTGTAGTAAAATAATAAGCCTAAACCAAGGAGAAATTTCTTAGTTTTTCATTTACATACTATTTTGCTAATGTTTCACAGAAAACTGTATGTGTCCGAGTACTTCTGAATACTTCTTTTAGAGGTTATTCTCTTCCCTTCTACAAGCAGAAGAGAAGGGAAACAGAGGATGCCTTCTGGCTGTTCAGGGATATCTGTGAATGCAACAATGCTCAGCCACCAAAAGGACATACGGTAACAAAAATGATGTATCGGGCCATCAGAGCAGATAGTAAAAGAAGAAGATGATGGCCAGGCTTGGTGAACAGGCTTGCTTTCCCTGACTCTCTTAGCATTTCATGCAGACTTCACCAAAACAAAAATACAATTAATTAGAAAGAAAAGAGACCGCTCATGAAAAAGAAGAGAAAATGTGAAAGGCAAGCAAGATAGAAGACAGAGACAGAAAATCAGGGGTGATACATGCTACAGAGTAATCAAATCAAGTAACACAGTAGACCAGGAACTAGCTGAAGCAGGTGGCCCTGGCTTGGAGCTGACAACAGAACAAGAATGAGCTTAGAGACAGTGTAGAATACTGCATAATGCTTATTAGACAGAAAATGTGTAAAAGCTGGGGTAATAAATTTATGCATACTAAGCATATCTGGGCTCAATTCCTTGACTGCTCAGATACCATACAAAATAGAAGGGCCAGCCAGATAGAAGAAAAGCAGAGAAAAATAGTATTCTTACAGGTATATTATGGGCTTTACATAACAATATCCTGTCAAGTCACTGAACACACAACTGCAAAGCACATCTTTGGGGACACTTCCTGACAATTTCCTACTTTTTTTCCAAGAGCACAGTCATAGTCAGTTCTCTGAACCATGTCCCCAAGAAGCTGAGCAAACAGTCATTGTTAATCCCCCAAGGTTATTATCATAGATCATACTCTTTATTTTTTAAGTGCAGGGTCTCACTGTATAGCTCGGGCTTATCTGGAACTCACTATGTAGGGCTAAATATTCCTGAAATATTCATGCGTTAAATTCTTCACCAATCCACCTGGTCAGTATTAGAAGGCAGATGCAAATTATAGCAATGACTGCCAGAAGATCTCCAAACAGAAATATTTACAGAGGCCATTTACCTACAAGGATTAGCAAAGGGGGCAGGAATCAGTGCATTTTATTATGTCTTCTTTGCTGTTTTCTTTTTAAAATCATGTGCACACAAAACTCTTATTTAGAAAATAAAAATGTTTCCCTATCAAAGGTCTATTCAACTTAGGTGAACAAGTTGGCTCTCCGGAGGTACAACAGGACACATTGTAAAATGAATCATAAACTCCTTTAAATATAATCTGCCTTGGAGTGGCACCATTTATAGCGTGGAAAATAGACTAAAAGGTTCAGTGATGAGAAACTACTAACAATTTCCCCTTTCCTTTTACACCCTGGAAAATCACAGTTACAGGGAATGTGCTAGGAAACCCAGTCAAGGCAGCAGCTATCCAGGACTGCCACCACTGCCTGGTGACACCACCATCTGTGGAAAGGACTAATGTGGCATGGTCCTCTTTTGAAATCAAAGGACATGCTATTCCCCAGGCTCCTGCTCGGCAATGCACTGGCACATTAAGAGGTGTGCACACAGAGGGACGACTCTACCCAAGCCCAGCAGCAGCCTACATCAGCCAGCACAGACAGCGCAGGCTGAGAGTAAACAGACTTTTACCTGGAGGAACCATCCTCCTACACTCTGAGCTATTTGCCTACACTGAAGGTGACAGCAAACTGTTCCATGGTTAGATGTTAAAGCAGAGTACACAGACAACTTCTTGTAACTAAGACCTTTCTATCATTCTCATCTCTACTTACCCCAGCACTTCCCTGTGTACCCAGCTGCTCTAAACTGTGCCTGAGGTACACTTGGCACCCCCTACTGTGTCCCAAGCCACCATTCTCCCTAAAACTACTCTAGTCTCCCAACCAACATTGTTGCTGAAATTATTCACAAAGCTTGACTCTCATGCTACTGAACTCCTAATAAAAAACTTGGTTCATCGCTGTCTACCACAGCATGTCAATACGTGTTCTCCAAGAATAGCAAAAGCATCTACTACTTACCATTAAAATAGAACTAAGCATGATAACTTATACCTAGAAATCCAGCATTTTGGAGGTGGAGGCAGGATGATTGCCATAAGTTTGAGGCTGGTCTGACCTAATAGAGTCAGACCCAGTTACAAACCTTCAAAACATAAACACACAGACATGGGCATCAAAACATACACATGTATACATACACAATTTTTTAAAGGGAAAACAATTATGAAAATCTTGTATAGTATCACTTTGGGAGAAATTTCATCACATTTACCCAAACCTGTCAATGTTCAAACAAATTCTTGGCCATATCACTATCTTTTCCTTCTGACTTTACAGACTTTAGGACTACTTATCTTGGTTTTCAATTATGTAATTGCATTACATAACTTTCAGTGTGGTGTAGAAGTTGCAGGATGACATATTGCTTCAGATTTATGTTTATAGACGACAATATCTGGCAGAATATTTTATAAAATTTATGAATTAAACAGATTCACACCAACTCTGGTTAACCACATGCGACCTGCACACGATCAAAGCGGACAGTATTCTAGCCTGCAATGGAAATGGGTAGTGTCTTCCTATCCCTAACTAAGGAGCTGTGGGCATCTGAGGACTCCTGGAGAAGGGAGAGTCAGCTTTATTTAAGGGTGAAGCTATTGGCATGTCACCCATGCTCCAGAGATGGCCTCAGACTCATGAGTATGGGGATAGTACAAACTAGAGTTGATGGGTTATTAAATTAAAAAAGAAAGAAAACAGAATATGAGTTTGGGGGATAGGAAAGCATAGGTGGATTGGAAGGAGTTAAATTTAGACATTGTGGTAAATATGATCAAAATATACTATATGAAATTCTCAAAGATTACAAATAGTTATTAAAAGTATGGGTCCAATAAGCATTTGATGGGTAAACAAACACATGCCTAGAAGTGCTGATCTGAACTGGGACTTCCTTCCTTCCCCAATATTATAGGAAACATGTGCAAGCAATCACTGAGAATTCTCAGTATGTCTAAGAGCACAAAACTGGGCTACCCCACATACAAAAAGATGCACATACTATACATACTACATACCACCATGGATATTATCATCAGTATTTGAAAGGCTGGGTTAAAGATGGAAAAGTGATCCTTAGTATTTAACTTCTAGGGTATATGAGCATGTGGGTTTTGACATGACCATGATCATTTGAATATAAATATATACATCTTGATTACAGCAGGATACCTATATAGCATAGAAACATACAAAAACTAGATTTTCATCATGTCTTCTGTATGTAAGTTATACTGCAATAAATAAGATAGTGAAAAAAGTGAGTAAAAAGTCTAGTGCAGAAATGCTCATGTTTTAAAATTCCTATTTTGTCGTTTTCTTTTTCATTCTGTCTCTCTCAGGAGATGACGTGGTGATCTATATTTGGAGGGATAGTAAATGTATCATTAAGGTGAGAGTTAGGGAGCTTACTAGAATAAAAAATGATCTTCTAGAGTTAGAAACACATGGGATATATCATAACACCCATCTGCAAGCTATTGGGAAAAATAAAACATACTTAACTTGTTTCCATGAAAGAAATTATCAAATTCTTTGGTTCTTTTCTAGACACACTCTTATTAAGAATCATAAAACCTAAGAAACTTGAAAAGAATGAGCATTCAGCCATTAATCTCATCTGAAATCATGAATTTCCATAGAAACTCCCATAGACTGTTCCTGCTTGCCTGAAATAAGTGCTTCTTCCACAAATTCCAAATGATTCCAGGAAAGTCCTGCCTGGGTGCTCTGATGTATGGGCAGGAGAACAGTTAGTAAGCATCTGATCCCCACATCAGAAGGGCCATGTCTGGTCAAGATGCACAAAGGGAAGATTAAACACCACCTCAAGCAACCACTTCAAGTCTAAGTACATAGCTCATTTGAGAACTTTAGTTATAAATATGCTCAGATTCATATTAAAAGTACAAAAGTAGATACAAAACATAAAGAGTACAACCTAGATATAAGACATGGAACCTGTGTACTATCCACTCCAGTCTTCTATAACCTTCAGCTCCCTGTGGGGATAACATAATCATTCATGCTGGAAGAGTCTTCCTTGCTTTGGGAGAGAGAGAATAGCAGGAAGAATTTCAGGCCTAAGGTATCACATATCTACAGATCATTTTAATGTTCTTTGTTTTGTCTGTGCTAGCATATCTGCTCAGCCATACCATTATGCAAACTGAAAGAAGTTGTGGCATAAAAATTCAAGTGGTAGATTATGGTTTGTGAAATGCATCACTAATTTGAAAGGTATGGATCCCTTGGGAAGTGAGGACTTGATAACAGAAATGGGTCACTGGTTGTGGCCAACCCTTAACCCCCATCATTTCTGCCTCCTGCTCTGCCACCATATAAAGAGTCTCTACCTTCCATTCCCACCACCATAGACTTTGCTATGACTTCCCCACATGATAGAAATGAGACGCTCTGAAACCATGAACCCAATTATGTTTCCTCCCTTAACTTGTTTCTGTTTGCTATCTTGTTAGTGCAATCTGAAATGAAAAGCAATTAATACGCTATAATGGAAGGGGAAGAAACCAGAGAACTCAAAGTTGCTCACAGGGTATTGGGAAAGTCCTGTTTTTTAAACAGGTTACCAAGGAGCATTTACTTCCTGAAAATATATGAAGCTGTTTAGTCTTAATTTGTGCACTTCTCAAAATGTGTATTAAGTAGACTTCAATAAAGAGATTTTTACACAAACTAATTACCAGAGGAGCCAAGGCATCTAGGCAACAGAAATATTTGGCCTGGAAACACAGAGGTAATTCCAGCCTGTTAAACTGTCCTTTGAACTCTACTGGGAAGGTAAGTTAATAACAGGATCCAGGCTGCTCATGAAAAATGCCAAAAGCGGTGAATAGGAGCTTAAATTTCATTCTTCCTCAAGAAGAATATGTTCAGGAAGTGAATCTTGCATAAGCCTTTCTTGCTCAATTCATGAAGCAAACCAGCTGATATTTGTAAAGAGTATTTATGGGATTATTTGTTCAACATCCCATCTGTATATCTCAGAACTCCTCTAACCAAGGCTAAGTGAACCATGTTCACACATAGGATTTGAGATCCACTTTATGCCATGTCTTCCATGGGATTTTAGAAAGTGGCTCATGCTGCCTGAACTTACTTCTTTGTTCTAGCCTAAGATTTAGATTCCTGTCTGAAATTACTTCTTTGTTCTAGCCTAATGTCTGATTCCTGCCTGAAGCCCACTTCCTTGTCCTTGGCCAATGTCAGATTCCTGTCAAGCAACCCATTTCCTTGTCCTTGGCCCATGTCGGATTCTTGCCAAGCAGCCCCAAAAGTTCTCCACCTCTACCCCTTTTTTATTTCATAAATAAGACTAAGCCTTTCTTAGGTCATTCTGACAAGAATGCCTTCCTTACCCATCCTGGAATATGCATTATCAAAAGCAATACACTTATGTCTTAGGTTGGTAAGGCTCTGTGAAGAATCTTACTTGTTATTGGCTTGCCAGACTGTTAATTTAATAACCCTGTCTGGGGGTCCATTTTCAGTTTCAAGCCATGTACTTTGGCTGCCAACATGTTAAACAATGAAGTAATTTCAGGCAGGAATCTAAATCTTAGGCTAGAACAAGCAAGTAGGCTTCAAACATGGAAATGACTTTGGGCTAGGACAGGGAAGTTGGCTCAGATATTTTGGTCATCCTAATAGGAAACAGTGATCACAGGAGTGTTCTTGGAACTTTGTTTATTGCCTTGCTTGTTCTTTGACTGTATGAGTTTATTGTCTTGCTTGTTCCTTGACTATTTGCATCTATTGTATTGCTAGTTCCCCAACCTAGAACTAACCTTAATACTTGCATGTAATTCAAATCGTATAAAAGCAAAAAGGAGGAGAAGGGATGGGATACAGGGTTTCTAGGGAGGGGAAATGGGGAAAGGGGATGACATCTAAAATGTAAATAAATAAAATATCCAATTAAAAAAAAGAAAGAAAGAAATGTTTTCTCAGTCAAGGTTTCCTCTTACAAGACCCTAGTTTGTGTCAAGTTGACAATAAAGTAGTTCCTACAGTAAAAGCAGAAAAAAGAAAGAAAGCAGCTCATCTTTCTAAGTGCCTATGATACTATATGGACATTCATTGGCTGCTGAAAATTAGGTTTCCCATTTAATAGGCAAGTATGGTCTAGAGAAATAGTCAATTTACCTAATGTACAGCCATAGGAGGCTCAGATACTATCAGATATTTCTGTAATAGGATCAATTTATCACAACATGCACAACCAGAAAGGAAACAAAGGTAAGATTGAGACTGGTAACTTCAGACTCAGATGCTATACTGTCCTTCAAACTCTGACACCTGTGCCTATGTGCTCTTGCCTCATGTTGCCTTAACCAGCAACTATACTCTCTTTTAAAACTTCATTTGAGTCCTGCAGTGATGGTGCATGCATTAAATCCCAGTACTTGGGAGGCAGAGACAGATCTCTGAGTTTGAGGCCAGCCTGGTCTACAGAGAAAGTTTCAGGATGGCCAGGGACAACACAGGGAACCCCTGATTAAAAAAAAAAACAAAAAAACAAAGAAATAATAATAATAATTAATAATAATAATAAACCAACAAAATATCATCAGAAACTCACTTGAGTATCTTTTCCCTGCCCAAACACCATCATCTTCTTTAATTAATTGGCTCCATTTCCCTTACTTAACAGGCTTAGGACCAGACATATATCAGAATTCAAATTCTTATTTAGGAATATTTGCATACACATTAGATAGCTACGATACTTAAGTCTAAACATAAAGCTGATTTATCCTTCATATACACCTTGTGCACATAGTTTAAGTGTGAACATGATGTAACTGGATGCTGGCATTCTGATTGCAATCTGTCACATGAGGCAGGGTCTGGAATTTCCCAATTACATCATAGCCAGGCTTGAAAAGTTTTAGATTTTGACTATTTTCAGATTTTAGGTTTCTGTATTAAGTGTGTCAACCCTGTACTAACCCCAAGTCCAACAGTGCTGACTCAATTATTTGAGACGTGATGCTCTTTCACCATGTACAAGGGTTCACAGCCCTTTCTTCCTCTGCCTCAGCTGCACTGTTCATGGAGTTACTCTTCCCTTCCTTGCCTCCTTCTCTCTATCATGACCAATTGCTAATTCTGTACATGTGGGCTTTGGGTTTTGTTTTTTTGGGGGGAGGGGGAGTTGTTAACTGATTGACTATGGCCATTGAATTAATCTAAGGGGAAATCTCACAGCCACATGAGCAAGCAAGCCTTCATCCCTCACCATAACCTAAAAGGAACACTTAAACATGATCCACAAACTCATCTTCAGTATGTTCACTCCATTTCCCCAAATGACCTCAACTTCCTTGCCTCTTTCCTGTGTCTGTGGGAATAACAGCATTGCCTCTAAACCTTCTTAGAAAGTCAACAAGCACAGACTAGAGTTCTTCACCTTGCTTATCCCTCAGACTACACTGACCAGACATCCTTCTTCTTGTCAGTAACAGTAGTGGCTTTCATGTTGTGGGATATTAGGATTACCTTTTTGTCTCCACCAACCAATGAGCAGTTGACTCAGTGAACTTCATTCTTCTCCTGGAAAACTTCTTTGGTGACAGTGATTCTGTTTTCCTAGCTTTTTTCTGTCTCCATCAGTCACCTGTTCTCAATCCTGACCTCTTTTTCTTCAAGTGACCTTTCACTGTGTATTTTCTCTTGCTAGGAGATCACATGTGGCCCCAAAGCATTAAATTCTATCTCTGTTTCCATTATCTGCATCTCTATCCCTAGCTCTCATGTGTCCAACTGCTCCTGGTCCCAGGCCCAATTGTTTACTTGACATTTCCACTTGCATACTTAATAAATGTATTAAGCATCAGAGCTAATGCAGTCTCTACTTCAGCAGAGCTAAAGCAGAGTCTCTATTTCCCCTCTAGGTTCCCCAATCCCCACAAATTTCTCAGCCATTATTCACTTTAGTACTACCTATGAGCCATCCTGATGCCTCTTTTGTGTTCCCTGTCCAATATATCCGATGATTTCAAGTTAGTTCAAAAAATCTACCTAAATTCTCTCCATCCTCACTGACAACAGATTCCTAACTGGATTTTCCGTCTCCACTCCCGTTTTCAGTTCTATACTCCCAATTAATTTACCACTGCAAGAGTGAGGTACTAAAAAAAAAAGCTGATCAAGTCTTTCAAGAGAGTTCTTGTTCTTAAAATAAACAAGGAACACCAACAATACAAAGTAGTCTCAAGGCTAACAGGGAACATGAGGTCGGCTACTGCCCAACTTAGACCTCATCAGCCTTGCGCTTCCTATGCCCCTTCCTCTGAGTACTATGATCACACTAAGATGTTCATGTCTACTAATGACCATTGTAATGCTCTTCTCTCTGTCTAGAAAATTCTTCCTGCCATTCTTTTATTCTTGGCTTTTCATCATCTTGGGTTCAACTTAAAAGAGACCTTCATAGTACAATTGTGTCTAGCCCCAAGGGCAAATCAATCCCCTATGTATGCTGCACTACTCAGTCACCCCAAGTCACCCCAAATGTGTACTTCGAGCCTTGCCAGGTAGATGGTGAACATTCAAAACACATTTACAAAATGGAGGAATAAACAATAGATACAAACATAAAAAGCAACCATTTTTAAAACATTAATAGACAGGAAAAGAATTTTCTCTAGGTCAGTATTATTATGCTTAATATTAAGCTATTAAGAAGATGAAATCTGAGAGTCATTTCTGGAAATTCAAAATAATGCTAAACAGATACATTTTATTCATTTTAAGTAGACTATAATTTGGCTAAGAAGTAAACCAAAATATGTTTTCCATTTTAGCACCACCAGATTTTGACAATATAATCACTGTCTCTTGCACTCTGAGGGCATAAGTGACATCTGGGAATTAACAAACTCTTTGATGCTCAAAGAAAAGACATTGTTCATACTAAGTTACACGAATCCTTGACAGCAAGTAAGCACAAGACAAGCCAATTTTCCTCTCAGATTGTTCTTTTAAACAACTAGAGAGCAAACAGTCCAATCTAAATTTTCAGGTTATAAGCAGAGCAGATAGTCCACACAACTAAAGACAGTCTTTCTTTTTTCCTATTCCTTCCTCCTTTTTTAATACAGTAAGAATTTTAATTTTAGAATGAGATTTTATCAAAAAAGTTGGAAAACTTTCCACATTATATGTGTGGTATATATATTTATATATGTATATATCACACATGATGTATATGTTAATATATGTGATATAATATCATGCATTTCATATAAAACATATATATCACATTTATATAACATATTCATTTTTAAAATTACCTGCTGCCATACCCACATAATGTTTTCTCTCAATCTCATGTTACAGAAGTTCCCTTTTCTTTTCCTGTCCTTATCCACACTGTCTCATGTAGAGCTTGCTCCACACAAAAACAATCAGCTACTTTGAACACTGCTGTCTCCCAGACTCAGATTTGTTTGATAGAAATACATAATCTATGAACAACAACCTGACCCTGATAACTAAACACTGCATCAAATGTGGAAAATGACTTATTAACTTTACCAGCTGCCACACCATGGTGGCAGAATGCCTTACAGACAGAAAGCACTTCTGACACCTCTGTTAAAGAATTCTCCAAATGTGGTTTTAATGGAAAAGATGCTGCCTAAATGATGGGCCAAGTCTGCAGTGTGATCAGCCCGAATGATTTTCTTGGGTATTCTTGATTGCTGTTTCTAACACTGCATACTTAATGAAGGAAAGATCCAGCTTAAAAGAGGCTTCTAGAAATCTTCAGTATTTATCCTTTTCCACCTCAAATCCCCTTTATTGATCCTGGACACTTTGCACTGCCTGATATAAAGTCTTGTGAGAAGCCTTAGGTCATTCTTTCTAGATGGACGGACACATCTCTATATACATGTAAATGTGTATTATAGATGCTATACTCAATAAACTGTAGCACCATGACCCAGCAATTACAGCCGTTCATCAGTTTAATCCCTTAACCACCACCTGATTAAGACACACACACACACACATTCACAAAGGGTGGGGAGACTAAGTCATTTAAATGTGTATTTGTGTGTGGAATATGCCTATATAAATTTTCCTGTGTGTGCCCATATGTGTACAAGTGTGGAGGCCAGACCTTAATGACATCAGATGTCTTCCATTACCTTCCACTTTAGTTTTTCAGACATTGAATGGCTGGCCAACAAGCTCCATGGATTCTCTTGTTTCCACAATCCCCAGCTCCAGCTCCAAGTTTACAGGGGTAAGCCTCTATTACCAGCTTTACATGTGTGGTGGGGATCGTAACTAAGGTCCTCATGTTGAACATCAGGCATTCGGCCCACTAAGCCAGCTCCCCAGCTCCCTAGGTGCCTCCTAACTGCATTTCAGCAAGAGGCACAAACATTCCCACTGTCATAATGTCCAGGGGTTATAGCAGTTTCCTTCAGTCTACCAGAAGCAATTGCTCAGCTTCCATTACATGAGGACTTAAAGGAGCATCTGGAAATGCTTAAAGAACAGTTACTGGGTAATTCATGGCTGCAAGTTCTTTCGAAAAGGAAAATCTCACATAGTTCCTGCAATGCTCAAAGGAACAAAGCAGAGGTTAAATATTCTGGAAACAAGTGTGACTCATCCTAGCAATTGATTCCAACAAAACCAGCAGCCTTCTTCCTCGCTGTGTTCCACAAGTCTGACTTCTTCCTGATTTAATGCCTGTACCACAGCTTGGTTTTACAAAACAGAGGGTTTTTCAAATAGCATTTATGTAAGTGAAGATGACAACTGATGTAGCTGGAACATGAACAAGTCACAATAATATCGAGTTGTCATGGCAAAAGGAAAAGGGGCTCTTTTTCTAAAAGGCTCCTAGAACAGAGGCTCTTAGATTTCTAATGTGCAGCTTAAAACCAGCAGGGAGGAGGTAGCTTTGCTTCCAGAAGCACTCACAGAGATTTTGTCAAGGTTTCTAGAGAGCAACCGTAAGCAAGGGGGTCTTTTAGTTTGCAGCACTGGAATAGCCCACGTGTGCCAGGAAAGTGCAGGGCAGCTGTTGCCATTGCCTGGGGTACAAAGCTATAGCTAAGAATCAGCAAAGAACAAAACAATGACAGAAACAGAAGCAAGAACAGGCACAAGGAGCAAAAACTGTACTATAAAAGCATGGAACTGGTAGAGCCACATTTGCAGAGTTCAAAACTACTAAAAAGATACAGTAATCAAAATGGTGTGGTACAGCAAAAGAATAGGAATATAAAATAACAGAATACAATTGAGAAACCCATTGTGGCTACGCCCAGTTAGTTCTTGACAGTGATGCAAAGATCAAAGAAGGTTACTCAACAAAGGCCCTGGGACTCAGCATTCCAAAGCAAATGAATGATGCTGGACTCCTAGTACCTCGTATCCCACCTGGAATGGATCAATGACCTAGATATACCACAACCTACCAGTAAATAACCATTCTATGTAGAAGAAAACAGAGGAGAGCTTATAATAAATTTTCATGAGCTTAAGATTCTTACATGGCAACTGTTCACTAGCAGATCCAGACTATGACAGTGAAGAATCAACGAAAAACAAACCTCAGCTTATAAAAATGAAAAAAAAAACTTTGTTCACCAAAATGATATTTTCAAAATCATGGGAATGCAATTTGCAAAACAAAACAAACATTCTTCCAGTCACATCAGCCAATGATCAAACATCTAGTACCCTTACACCAAACTCAACAACCAAAGGGCAAACTGACCACTTAAAAGTAGACAGGTATGGAAAGGACACTTGTCTAAGAAAGAAACACTTAGACACTTGTCTAAGAAAGAAACACTGTCTAAGTAACAGAAGGAAACAAGTGAAAGGATGAAGAATATGAATAGGCATGTGGGAATAAAGATTAAAAACCAGGGCAGGGGCGCTGGCCTGCCATGCACAAACTCTACAGATCGTGTATGCCTGAAATCCCAGGACACGGGAAGTAAAGACAGAAAGATTAGAACTTCAAGGCCATCGTAAGCTACACAGTGAGTTTGAGGCCAGATGTGATACAAAAAACCCTGCCTTGAAAATGAAAGAAAAGATTACAACCATGATAGGGTGCAGTTTCATACCTCCTTAGATGGCTACACTTTTCAAAAATAAAAGGCAAGCATCTACTGTCAAGGACAGCAACTACATTGGAAAGTTTATGTCTCCTGGCAGAAATGTAAATTAAGTAGGCACTTTGAAAAAGCACTCTATCACCTCAAAGAGTTAAATGTTTACATATAATTTCATCTGTAAGTAAATATTCAAAAAAAAACTAAAAACAGGGACATATCTATATAACAGCCAAAAGATAGAACAGAGCATACCTATCAGCAGATGAATAGACAAATGGTAGCATTCACATCTGATGGACATTTTTGTTTAGATATATATGAAGGAATAAAGTTCAGGTGCTTGTAAGCATATGAATGAAATCTAAATCATTGTGTCTAACAAAAAAGGGTAGGCACAAAAGGTTTCATTTTCATACTACATGGTCCTAGTCGAAGGAAATGTTCAAAGTGGGTAAATTCACATAGAAACAAAGCCAACTGTTTCTCTCTGCTCTGATGACACCTGACTCTCCAGACAAGCCACAAAATATGCAAAAGAAGAAAGCAGCTGATGCTCCAGATGTGGAAGTCCAAGGTCATTGGAAGTTTCTCTTTTGTTTCTATGTGCTTATTTCTATGGTTGCTGGGAAAGGACCAGGACCTAGCAAGTGCTTGATGGCAGGGGTTTTCCTTGGGAGAGATGAAGGTGTTTGAAACTAGGGAGACATGGCAGTTATGTAAAACTGCGAGTTGTTCAGATCGAAAGTTAGTTTTTAGAACGTGAATTTCACCGTACTGAAAAGAAAGCAGAAAGAGGAAAAAATGAGGCAAAGCAGCCCAGGTTTTCCAGACGGAGCAGCAAAGATGAGCCCCATGGAAGGATGTGTCAGTGTTAATGAATGCAGGCGGACACAAGGAGAAGGGGGGAGTGCATGAAAACGAGGTGGACTGGAGACAAACATGGTTCTTATAACTAAGGAGGAGCATCTATGTGTAGCCTAAAGCACAGAAATGCCAGTGTGCAGAGTCCCAGAAGGCAGAGCACCGTCACTGGGACAGAAAGGAGCACCAGGGTGAGGAGAACAGGTACCCCTTGCTCCTTAGGGCCATTTCTTTACAGATGCTTTACTTGAACAGAAGAAAGGGATAGCTACAGAGAAGGACAAAGGGGACGCTCATTAGAAATGAGTCCTGAGCCTATCAGATGGCCTAGTTTTGTATCAATGACCAGAGGGGGTGAAAGAAACGATAAACAGAATGAAGAACTCAGTATTCACTCTACGGCAGGTCCTACATGCACCATCTCACAGCAGTACCACAGAAGATGCTGAAATGAGTGGTACTGTGCACAGGCCAACTGAGGCCCACATTCAGGACTCACATTCTTTTACCAGTTCCTTACAGATTCTCTTCTGGTGACAAGTTTAACATTACTGGTTTCTCAGTAAACTTAATCACACTAGGAAAAGTATGTTTCAGTTCTGGTTTTCCACAGTTTAATAGGAACATGTTCACATGTCCCACTGCAAAAAAACAAACAACAACAAAAAAGTACTGGATTTCTCCAAATTCCAGAGCACTGTTATGAAACACATTAGAGCTTCATAGATTTCCTATTTGCCACATGGCTACTCTGGTCTAGCTAACTGAATCCTTGCTGCAAAGTCACAAGTTCCTTAGAAGGACCAGGAGATCATGTCACACTGTCACAGAGAGCAATTGGAGTTGTCCTCCAACTGAATCTCTCTGCTCTGATGACACCTGACTCTCCACACAAGCCACAAAATATGCAAAGGAAGAAAGCAGCTGAGGTTCCAGGTGTGGAAGTCCAAGGTCATTGGTGGTTCCTCTCCGGGAGAGTTTATTTCAGTCAGCAGTCCTGAGCAAGCTGGCTCCTCCCACCTGAGGACATCATTGAAGGCATCTGCTTTTCTGTTAACTATAGGAAAGCAGGTAAGGGTTTTTCAATGCAACAGTTTCTGCTTGCTTAAGCATTTTCTTGACATGTCCTCCACACAAAGAAAATAAAGGATTAGGAAAGTCTTTGTTGAATTTCATCTGCTTATTTTATTTTATTGGGGTGTGTGTGTGTGTGCGCACACACACACGTACACATGTACTCACTAGAGAGTCAAGCGCATTATACAAGTGTTCAATCACTGAGCATCAGCTCCTATCCTAGGTTTTATTTATTTTTATGGTGCTAAATATGGAAACAAGAGCTTGTACGTGCTAGGCAAGTGCTCTTCTACTGAACTACATTTTGTTAACTTTTCCTCCTATTTTTTAGAAGGTCAAAGACAGGTAACATTTCACCTATTGGTAAATATAGACTTCAGGGTAGAAAATTTTCTGGATATCCAGTTTAAAATGGGCAAGTGTAAAATGGGTAACAGGACAAAGAATTGTTTCTTTGGAATAACAAGCTCTTCCTGGCAAAGTTTCCCTGAAAGGATACACTGAGCAACCACATCCCAGTAACTTCACCAGCATCTCATGAGCATTGGGTGAAAACTGCTTAAGATATCTACCAGCTGTAAGTGCAAGAGCGAAAATTCTACAAGACTTCCCTGGACCCTTCCTGTTTCTTCAGAGCTTGAGAGGAAACTGGAATTTGAATAAATCACAATGTGTACATAGTGTCTTACATGCTTAAGTGAGAGACAGAACAAGCTTAAGCCTGTGCTGCAGTATAAAACTGACATTTTGTTTTCAAATACATCCTTCTATAATTCTGGTTAATGTTTCTCTTCTCCGAGGTTTTATTTTAAAATAAACACATGTTCTTCTCTAAACAGTTCATATACTGTTACAGTGCACAGGTATAGCATGTACCTGCCAACAGAGTCTATGATTAACATTTTAACCTACTAGCTTTAATGAGTATCTAGCCCTTTCATGCATTTCAGAATAATAAGTTCCAGAGCTGAGGGCACTTTACTTAAAGGCTAATACAGTTGGCATTTTAATCATTTCTAGGAGACATAGTGACTTTGCAAAGGTAAGCGGAAGGAGTAAGGGAATGCCCACATTGTACCTAGTGTCAGTCCCTGAAGTGGGAGTGAAGATGACACGTCAGAGGACAAAAAGTCCTGTGAAACTAGAGACACAGAAACTGACACAGTGCTGACCTTGGATCCTGTCAGCAAAAAGTATCATTCGAAGGTCACAGCCTGCTTCTTGCCCTTTTCCCCTCCATCAGTGAGCCTGTGAAAGGTGGACAAGGAGAACCATCAGTTGAACAAGAAGCAGCCTCAGTGAGAAGACAGGGAGAGAAACCCAGCTACTAGCTAAAGTGAAGAATTCTGTCCTCTCAAGAAGACACACATGAGTGATAGATGTATGTCCTTTTGGTAAGAGAACTAAGGAGTGAGAAATTTGCCCTCCCTTTCATTTTGCCACATTTTCATGTATTTTTCCAATTCCTCAACAAATTATGACAAGAGGGAAATGATCTGGGCTGTGTCCACAGCTTGTGAAGACCTCTAAAAGTAGAAGGAAGGGTAATGGAAGGTAAATGGAGGGACAGGGTTGGCCATTTGAGATCCAAACAACTTTAAGTTTTGGTAAGGACCACCTGGCCTAAGTTAATAGGTAACAGAGAAGGAGAGAGCTGCTGTGTGGAACTATGAGTTCTGGAAGAATGTGAGAGCATTCCCAGAACATGATCAAGGTGGTGAGATGTGTACAGCACTGTTTCAAAAGGCCATGAGGCATCAGGTCCAATGCCAAATCATAAAGTGACAGGACCTCTGTCAGCTGGAAAAATCACCTTAGCTGAGTCAAACCGAATTCTACAGTTGCTCATGAACAGACAACCCAAGAGGAAAAAAATATGCTGTGTGACAAGAGAGATTCTTAGCGAGCCCATGGCTGCCCCAGCCTCTTGTACCAATGTCAGCAGCCAAGTATACTGCATGAGGCCCTGGGCACAATCAGGCCCTTCAAAAACTATGGACCATGAAAAAGGAGGTATCAAAGAGTTAGTGATTATTGTTATTCCAAGCCCCCACATTTTGTTATAAAGCAATCAGTAACTGGATCAGAACCCAATAAATTCTGAATTGTGGTGATATCTTAATGTATGACCTAAAAAGCTCCTTGGGATTTGGTCATTCCTTAGCTTTCCTGCATTCGAATGAACACTGCTATTAAACGTGTCTACCTACAAGTATGAAAATTCTTCTAGAACCTCCCACCTACCTAAACCACAAACATATGTTTTCAGTCCCAAAATACTGTTAGTATTTTATTAGGATTATTAAATGCAACTCACATTCTAACAAAAATTAATCCTAGAATATTGCCACTCCTGAAGATACCTGCAAAATCCAGTTTTGTACCTCCAGCTCTTGCCTGTCAAGCTCTCAAACAGCTCTCAAACACTCTGGTTCAGCTCGCTCCAGCTGGACAGCAGCATTGCCTGACTCTTACTGAATGAGGTTCCAAGCTGGGAGAGTCCCCAGCATTGGCAAACAGTTTTATTAAAAGTAGTAAAGCCTTTTACTAGAGGTTTCTATACCACTGTGAAGCTGTACTGTGCATACTGGTCCACTAAAGCCAAATGTTACTTTCTGAACTCTTAAAATATCACTATTCTGAGCTGAGATTTGTTATTAAAACAAAAAAAAAGTAGGGTTGGGAAGATGGCTCAATTGATAAAGTACTCGCTTTGCCAACTCAAGGATCTGAGTTCAACCCCTAGAGCCTACATAAAAATGTGGCACCGGTGGAATACATTTGGAATCCCCATCACTAGGTAGGCCAAGACAGGTGGAGCAAACAGTAGGTTCAGTGAGAGACCTTGTCTCTCAGAAAACATGGATAGCAGCATACCTAGGTTGTCCTCTGGGCTGTACATGGATATATATAAAAGTTTAAGTGTACTTGTATAAAAGTTCAGGTGTGTATGAAAACACACCCACACTCACCCACCCACCCACACACACACATGATGTACAGTTGATTTTATACTGATTAAATGTCAAATGATAATAATTTGGATATGTTAGGCTAAATGTATCATTCATCTTAATTTAACCTACCATGTCAGTCATTCCAGCAGTCAGCTTTGGCTGCTATGCTCGGTTTCTTTTCCTTACCGAGACTAGAAAATTAAGCATTTTATATTGGCATGCATAGCTCACCTGGGCAGTACTGATCTCAGAGCTCAGGTGGACAAAAATAATCTTCTGTGTCATTTTAAAACTGAAGATGCCCCGGGAAAGGTATGTGGTTCTTTAAAACGTTTGTGAAAACGTTTTCAAAGGATGGATAAAAGAGATAAGAACAAGAGATAATTAAGTCAGGCTGGGGAGGTTGGCTTAGTGATAGAATGATGGCGGGAGTGAAGGTGGGGGAGGAGGTGGTGGTGGAGGTGGTGCTGGTGGTGGTAGAGGTGGAGGAGGTGGTGGTGGAGGTGGTAGAGGTGGAGGAGGTGGAGGTGGTAGAGGTGGAGGAGGAGGTGGTGGAGGTGGTAGAGGTAGAGGAGGTGGAGGTGGTAGAGGTGGAGGTGGAGGTGGTGGTGGAGGTGGTGGTAATATGAAACTGGAACTTATTTCTGGAAAGAATGGTTTTCAATCATAAACCCATGTGGCATCTTTATCTCTTTTTTCATAGCACTGAAGTCACTACTCATGGCAATTATGATCTAAGGAATTTGAAATATTAAATTTTCCTAATTCTGATTGCTGCTAGCTGAAAATTATCCATGTGTCTTTCAACACTGCAATCATTTAAGGACTTAGGGATTTGAAGGGATAGTATTCTACCTTCTTAAGGGAAGAAAATGAACTTCATATAATTTCTGAAAGTGATTAACTTTCACTGGGAAAGAATGGAAGAGATGAAGAACATGATTAAAACTTTGTAAGTGGAGTCTTCTTCCACCATGGGAGCACCGTCCCTTGCAGTGGCAGACAGTGGGAGTGTTGGCTACAGCCAAAGGCTGATGGGGAAGGGAGACACCCAGCTCAGTGCCTCTAATGAAGAAGCATCTCCTAAGCACTGATTGGGCTGAGGAGCTCAGAGCCCCTACCCTACTTCCCTATCTGGCTGGACAGGCGTCTCACTCTGCCTCCACTCAACAGTGTCCACTGAGCAACCTGATTAACAAGCCATTCCTTTAGAAATATTCAAGTTCCCTATGTTGTTGTTGTGATTTGTTTTTGACCTAGGGTCTTGCCATTTATCACAGGCTGGCCTTGAACTCTTGCTACAGCATCCCCCTTCTCCTACCACAGCATCCCATGTTCATGTGCCACCACATCCAGCCTCAGCTTAAGAACCCTGACATGAATACTGTGCTCTGAAAATATGAAACCATGACTGTTCCTGCTTTGCCATGAATCACAGCAGCTTTAAAGTGCAAGAGTTTGGAATAACGCAGCTCTACCATCTAATAAGCAACCAGATTTTGCTCCTGGAGAACATTTGCATTACAATATAGGTTAAAATAGATAAAGAAAAAAAAAGACGAAGATGCCAATAGCCAAGGTAACATATGTGGGTTTCCAATTCTGAAAGAAGTCAGGACAGAATAGAAAAGTTCAATAAGGAAAGAGGGAGGGAGAAGAAAAAGAGGGAGAAGTGGAGGAGACAGAGATATTGGTGAGCCACTTACAATACATTAGGAGCTATATATGCAATTCATATTTAATGAAAACAACTTAAAATAAATCAGAAAGAAATAATGTACTCCAAACATTAGGTTTTTTTTAAGAGCCATATTTCAGTGATTTTCTGAACTAAAATCCCACAGGAAAGAAGTTTACCAAAGTTTACTTTCTTTTTTCCAAATTTGAAAATCATCTTTGGTTTGGTTAGACATGAATGTTTAACAACATAAAAATGAGGACAAATTGCTTTGAAAATAATCATTGTGTTCACTGTGTAATTTTTTTAATACATATGAGATTTTTGTCTACATGTTTGTCTGTGTACCACTTGTATGCCTGGTCCCTACAGTGGTCAGAAGTGGGCTTCAGTTTCCCTGGAACTGAAGTTACAGACAGCTGTGAGTTGCATTGAGATTGCTGGGAATTGTACTCAGGATCCTCAGAATGAGCAGCCAGCATTTGTAACCACTGGGCAATCTCTCCAAGCCCAAACTGTATCCATTTTTAATTTTTAAAATGTATTGACTAACACTAGCAATAAGCTAAGTTCAATGTAGCATAAATAAGCACAATTTTAAACTTACCACCACAAGAACTAAAATGCTCAGTGCATTGTGGACGTAAAAGAGACTAAGAAACATCTGGACTAGTGTGCTGCCTGAAACACTCACTTGTTGAAACCATAGAACCTAAAGCAAAATCCCCAAACAAACCCAGCAATGCCCAGATTCTAGGTCCTAGATGCTTTCTCCTATATATTATACAAAGAATTGGATTTCATTCCATATTTTTAAAGGAATCATAATTCATAGGATCTAACTACTGAATGGTGCTTAAGTGACACCAAATGCTTTTATTTTTAGGAGCTCCTTGGGGTGTTGGGGGGTAGGATATAAAAGAACTCTCTTTAGACATGAGGGCAAGAGTAACACAAAGATATCAGACAGCAACCAGGTAGCCAAATCCAATCAGGCATTACAAAGATGGGGAAGGAAGAAGCCCCACAGGATGCCAATTGTTCTAAATAAGGCTTAAGGTCACCAAGTCTCTCTCATCAAATGCAAGGGCTTATACCATGTACCACAAAAGCATTTCACCTTGAATTTAGAATATGTAACAAAGCCCTCCTACATTCTAGTGCTGCTGTGACTCTAGACACTAGTATCTATATTTATGAAACACAGATGACTTCACCAATACAATATATTATAAAGCTAATAAAAAATGACTCATTTGTGGATAATGTAACTATGGGATAATGTAAGGAAGTATGGGAAAAGTGGACAATCCAGAAGGATATAATGAAAACAGGGTAGAAAGCAAATGATGCATCTATCTACACTGATTCAAAGACTCTAAAATTATTTAACATCCTTATCTGGACAGTGCCTATGAAGACAAGCTTATGAGTCACCCTTCTGTGGGTGGTAAAATATAGTACACTGGACTAAAAATAGATAGGAACATAAAATAATAAATCTACTTTCTTGATCTTCTGATATCATTAAAGACGGGCCATTTGGAGGTGGGTTGGGTTGTGCAATTCTTCCTTGCCCTCACAGAGAGGCCGGAAGACAATCAGCCAGGGTCAGTGTCAGGAGATAATGATGCACTTGGTATGGGGTGCAGTGTCTTGAAGTGAGTGATATGAGAAGCCCTGTACTCAGAGCGCAGCTATCATTAGGAGCATGGAAGTTGCTGGTCCCTGGGAATCACTGACAAATGGCTTCTTGCCTCTTAAAGAAAGAAAGGGCAGACAGTGCAATCTTGTAAGAGCAATTAGAAAACAGCAATTTGATGAAGTGATCAGAAGGAGATAGTCTCTCATCTTTGGCTGGGATCCGATGCTACCTTAAAGCACTGACTCGTGTGCATTAGGAAGTAAAGCAAACCGGCCATAGAGAGATAGTTCTTATTGTTTGAGCACTTTATGAAGGATTTATGGGAAAGTTAGACAGGTATGGAAGGAATTGCCTGGTGTCACTCCAGAAGTCAATTGCCTCAAAATAAAGGTTTCTCATGGATGGGCAGAGCCGTGATTTCTCATGAAGGTAGGAATCTGCTAAACAAAACCTGTACCAGTCTTAAACCATTACAAAGCTTATTTCTCAGAGACACCAAATTCTCTCTAAGGCCGAGCAGCACTGCCACAATCAGCAAGAACACAATGAGTGAGAGGCTAGTGGCTGGGCAAGTCAACAGCAGAACTAGTGAGATGACAACCAGAAAACCCTAGGGATTCTGCTTGCCTTTCCACCACACCTGGGAAAACAGTTATGTACCACTTTTAACAGACCCTGCATGTAGATTCTTCCCCAGGGGTTACAAGGCACTGGTACTAGGTACTCACCAGGCAGCTGGGAACAGCAGCAAGGGATGTCTACTTGATCAAACCCTATGCACAGTCCCTGCAAAGAAAAAAAAACAGGAGCAGACAAGCAAAAGTCAGTGTGAAGTCCTTTCAGAGTTCTTGTGTATAAAGCATTCATTGATTTCAGAATCCAAATCTAATATGTATCTCTTAAGGCACATCAGGAGGCAGGAGAATGTTTTAAATTACTAATGACACTAGATTTAGACAATAAAGGTTACAAACCATCAAACTAGAGACATTTACTGCTACATGCTACACAGTTTACACATGCTCTACAACAGGGCTATTTCCCACCAAACACTTAACTTAGTAATTAAGTAGCAGTTGAACAGCAAGGCTATCTAAGATCTTCAGAAATAATTGGACAGTCTTTTCTTGTTAATAGGAAAATGATCTTGGATGACCTGTAACTTTAAGAACTCTTTTAAATGTCCTTAAATGAACTGTCACTTGAAGAAATATTTCCAGGGAGTAAAATGTTGAACAGAACATATTCACAACCAAATTGTATTAGCAGATTTACAGTGAACTGCAACTATAAGCAAAGAAATGTTTTTCTCTTGTGTTTCCATATTTTCTTTAATAATAGGCTGTTTGCATCAAACCTGGGTTTGGTATTCAAGTTTTGGTTCGGCTAAGTTTAATATTAAGTCCTTTCCAATTCATGGAAAAAATGTTCCAGGAGGTATCAGAAGTACATGGGAGTAAGAGGAAACCCACTGGAAAATGGAGAGCAGGTAGAGATATGAAGACAGGTGATCAAGAACTGGAAAAATGGCGTCTCTGATAGTTTGAATTTGATATCCTGACCATCCTCTTCTGTGGCAGGAAGGGACATCCACAAGGACTGTTTCAGGAAATAAAAAGCAGCAAATATGAATCTAGAGGGACAACTATGTATATAAATTCACAGGCTACAGGATTCATTTCAGGAAAGTGAGGCAGTGGAGCACACCTGTGACCCTGCTGTATTGAGATGAACTTCCACTGGTCCGTGTGCAAATACCTGGAGGTGAATATTATCTGAAGCTGTGACAGGACTCTAAACTTGAAACAGTGGAATGGAAGGGAAAATAAAGAAAAGAGAAGGAGAAAAAAGACAGAAGAATGTGGGCCTTTAGTTTAAAAATCTAATATTTAGCTACTATATGTTATATTTACCAGACGATATACCACTTTCAAAGATGAAATTAAGACAAAATATGAAATCCATCCAAAACTATACACAGAAACATTTCATTTGAATAGAATGTACAAAATTCAAGAATTCATTGATTTAGTGATGTTCACTAGAAGCCAGACGAAGCATCAATCTAATTGTGATTGTGCTGGCTAGTTTTATGTCAACTTGAATCCAGTCAAAAAACAGAAATTATTTGGGGAGAGAGAAAAACTCAACTGAGAAAATACCTCCACCAGACCAGCCCCTGGGGAAAACCTGTGGTGCAGTTTCTTGACTGATGGGTGATGTGGAAGAAGCCAGCTCACTGCGAGCTGTGCCATCCTGGGCAGGTAGGTGGTACTGTGTGCTCTGAGAAAGCAGTCTGAGCAGGGCATGCACAGCAACATGAGCCATACTCTTCCATTTGCTCTGCAACAGTTCTTCCCCCAGGCTTCCTGCCTTGAGTTCCTCCACAACTCTGATGAACTGTAGAGTAGAAGTGTAACAAAATACACACGTTCCTCCCCCAAGGTGCATATAATCATGATGCTTCCTTACGCAATGGGAACCCTAACTAAAACAAAGATCAAGAATCCACACATAAACTCTGAAATGATGTGCTATGACTGCTCCTGTTTTGTAACAGTAAAAAGAGATGTTCAGGTATCCCGCAGATGCCAAGCTCTAAAGAACACTGAAGGTGCTGAATCATAGGTACCCTGACCAGGGCTAATTATGATGGTGCTACATCCCTAACCAGGGCTTATTATGCTATATCCCTCATGGAACGTGATGTATTTTTTAGATTACATTTGTTTCTCATGTCTATGAACATGAGACTGCAGCTGACAGGAAGATGAGGGTTATGTGTACTGAAAACCATCATCAACATCCCTTCCACTTAGCACAGGCCCTGGCACTTAATAGAAGTTCATAAAAATACAGTTGAATGGAAGAAATGATTATGTGGTCCACCCAGAGCTAAGACGTTAAAGTTCTTAACTCTTGTGCGTGTTGGAGACATGAAACAAGTCTAAGTCCTAAGAAGCACATGGAATATTTGTCCTGCCATATCTATCATTTTGTAACCAAAGGATTTCAGACTACACATGTATTTTTCCCATCTTTTCTCTGTTTCCCCTACGCCAAAGCATGGGGCTGCAACACATGGAGAAACCAGTGTCAGCACACCTTACATGTCCAGCACATCACAGACCTGATATTCCATACCGGCAAATCAGGACGATGTTGTCTTCTTCGGGTGAGGAGCCTACCTGCCAGCTTTTGTATGTAGATGTTAAAATCTGGGCACTGAAGGGCTAAATGTGGTCTCTAGGAAAGGAAGTGCCCTTAATGTGATGGAAACCCGGGGAAGGGATATCAGGAGTATCTGTCTACCTTCTCTCTGGGCTTCAACCTTTCAAAAATGAAATCTGTTTTCCCGCTACGTAAAGGGGAATTTAATGGTTAAATAAAATGCTCAAATCCCCATATTGTACTAATTCTAGTGAAACAAAACCTGCTGTACACCAGTCACTCAATGAGAAGAGACAATTGACTCAACAAATGCCATAGGAACAAGCAGAATCCTGGGCAAAGCAAGGAAGCTGGCTCACTACTTCACACAACATGACACACATGAAGTCTACAGCCACAAAACTACAGCACCCTCCTACTGTTTACCTCCAACCTGGATCCTTCTGCCTAAGCCCCCTTCATCATGGAAGCCTGGCGTTAGGGATCTCTAAACGTATGCCTCTTCAGCAAGGTTCATGAATTTGAAAGGCAAGGCCTCTACCTTCCCACTCTGCCTATCCTGTTGGCACCGTGCAGCAAATGCCTACCCAGAGAGCTCTCTAGGATTCCATCTGTCCCTCCGTAAGGCTAAAACTGCCCGTCTGAGAAAACATTCTAAATGCAGCAAAGAAGTGTAATGGCCTCTTCGTCTGCCATTGGCCATGGATAACCACACTGAAGTACAAGCCTGGGGATTCTCCACAGGAGCTGCGGGACGTATTTTAGGGATGTGTTTCCTTTGAAACTTGAAATGATGGTAATAGCTTTGTAATTAGCAACATAGAGTGTTTTGCCAGGCTCCCTTGATGTATTCACACTCTATGGCTTCTTAACAAATTGCCATAAATGCAATGACTTAAAAGACATTTATGAGCTCCTGTTGTGGTCAATCAAAAGTTGATACACCATTACAGGGCTATGTGTTTGATGTCTTACAAAGTTGAAATCTAGGTTTCTTCCTTTCTAGAGGTGTTGACCAAAAATCTGTACACACACCTCTGGCTCTGTGTGTGTGTGGGAGGGGGGTGGGAGGGAGAGGGAGGGGGAGGTGGAGGGGGATGGGGAGAGAGAGGGAGAGGGAGAAGGAGGGGGAGGGGGAAAGGGAGAGGGAGGGAGAGGGAGAGAGAAAATATGGGGGTTAGAATTATGCCATTGCACCTAGTTCCTCTCATACATCTGCCATCTGTGCACCTCAAGCTATGATAGAAATGATGTCACAAGAAAAGCTAACTAGATGTCTTAGTTAGGCTCATTATTGCTATTATGAAACACCATGGCAAAAAAGCAACTTGAGGGGAGGTGGGTATTTTACCACCATTACACATAACAGTTGATCATTAAAATAAAATTTAAAAAAAGAAGAAAGAAAAAGCAATGAGAGCAAAAACTCACACAGGGCAGGAACCTGGAGGCAGGAGCTGATGCAGAGGCCATGGAGGGATGCTGCTTACTGCCTTGCTCACCATGGTTTGCTCAGCCTGCTCTCTTATAGAACCCAGGACCACTAGCCCAAGAATAGGGCCACCCACTACAGCATGGATCCTTCCCTACTGGTCACAGATACACTACTCAAAGTTGAAGCCAGAGGTAAAATCTTCCCATGCCTTTCCCCTGTGATCCCAACCCAAAGAATGCACAGGCTGCACCAAGTTCGAAATGGATATATGACACTGCTCTCCTTATGTCTTAAGTATTAAGTAACCAGATGCCAAGAAAACTGACACTCTTCAAGAGAAGCATGTGGATACATACAGAGACTGAAAGAAAAAGAACATGAATAAGCAAAGAAAAGAAAGCAACTGTATGTGTGCAGAAGGGGTACATTTGTTTTGTTAATGTAGACAAATAACAAAATGGACTTAATTTTTTTTTAACTAAAGAATATTATAGACCAATTTAACTACTTTGTCATTCAACTAAGTTGGTTACTGGAAATTATAAAAATATTTAAATGTTTTACATATCCATTAACCCTTAGCATGCTAAAATTTTAAATATATATTTACTTTATATGTATGTGTGTGAGAGTATATATATGTGTGTGTGTGTATGTATATATACATATATACATACATGTGTATATATATGTATCAGGTATCTTGACACTGGAATTACAGACAGTTGTGAGCTGACAAGTAGGGCCTGAGAACTGAACCTAGGTCCTCTGTAAGTATAGCAATAGCTTTTTAGCATTGAAACACCTTTCCCAATTTTGTTCCATACAAATCCTCTTCTATTATGCTCAGGATGAATTGATAAATTGTGAACAAATGGGAAGACAGCAAAACCTAGTCCTAGAGGAAAGGTGGAAAAGGCCACTAGTTCTTTTACCATTACAGAGAAAATCATGAACCTTCTCACTATGAAGAGAAAGAATGCCCCCAGTTCAGTACTCTCAAATTATTTTCCATTAATCAGACCCAGCCCCAGTGAGGATAGCATGGCTGCTGAAACCCAGATACTGCAGGAGCCCAGATGCCACAGACCCCATGGAATCCCAATAGGCTCAGAGGCTTAAAGCTGGTAGTACCCAGTCATGGCAGGAGCTGTGAAGGGAAGCACAACATTGAACCAGAGCATCTACATTCAAACTGGATGTGCTAAAGGTGACTCATCCTTCCCCCTCCAGATATGCTAGGTAAATCTGTGTGTCAGATAGCATGTACTCAGACAGTAACCAAGGACCATTAGGACCCAGAGGCCCTCTGCATACAGTAGTAAGAGCTAGAACTCTACCTTGGTTGGGTATCTTAATTTTCTACTATTCAATTTCAGTTCCTATCTTATTAGCTATTAGCAGAAATCATAGAAACACTAATTTATTTTGTCAGAGAAACTTCTTTTTCATCTGATGTAATGTGATATTACTTTTTGGGGGCTTTTGTTTTTACAAGGTCTCAAGCTATGTCATTTGACTTAAAATGCCATTCAAAGCAGCTACAACATTCATATATGTCTGAGATGACATATAAATGAAACATTTTTGGCTTCCTGTGATCCTCAGTGAACCCCATAGAAGATTCCAGCAGGCTCTCAGTGTCAGAAGCTGGATGCTTGCCAACACAGGTAATTATTCTCTGCCTACCTAATTTCCCCAGGCAATTTTAATTGAAAACGGTATTATCTTTTATCCGTTACTGCATTCTAATCTGCTCTGAAGCGTCCCTGTGTCCTGCTTCTTGCCTCCACCATAAGCTCACTGAGCTGATCTCTTTTTGAAGCTTAAGTTGAAAAAAAGTTTCTTAAGTTCTCAAGGGGGAAAAAATCTAAGATATATGTGAGCCATTTAATTAGTCTCAAACTATTCTGTTGAATACCACTGGCAGATGGTATGAAGTATCTTTTCCTGCTGTCTAACCTTATGAAGTTTCTTTTGTGGACAGAAATCTAAAGCTTTTCTTACTGAAACACACGCACACGCACACACACACACACACACACACACACACTCACTCACTCCTACCTCCTACAGGTTGAAAAAGAGAATGGGAAGGACACAGGTATGATCTTACTCTCCTTTATGTTAAGTCTCTATTCATTTCCAAATAACCTGCTTAACAATTAGCAAAACTAAAACATACCACAAATGATGGAACATCATTGGAAAGGCAATAGAAATACGCGTTTTTGGTGACTTCCAATCACAATACTCTGAAACTAATGCTGTCCAACAGACACGGGGAAAACCACAAACGAATGCATCAAATGCATGTCCCATGTGCAAAGTCAAGCTTTCCAACATCACCATTACAAATACACAAAGAAGACAGACTACTACTCAAGGTTAAAACAAAGAACTGTTGACTGACAAGCAGGACGGAGTTAAGGGAGTGCTATAAGAGAAGCTAACCACAAAAAGATACACATTACATAATCCCATATGTATGACACACTTGGAGTGATTATCCAGATGGAGCGCATATCAGTAATTCTTCTTGAGACAGAGATGGGGAAGGGACATGGTTATTAATCCTAGGAAATAATCGCACAGGAAACCTACACAATGGCAGCCCTCAGGATTCTGTCTGTGGTGGTGCCCCATGGATCTGCATAGGTAATTAAGCTATAATGTATACACATGTAACGTTATGAAACCGGATAAGTTCAATCGGTTATATCAGTTCACAATGGTGCTGCTGTTATGTGTGGATTTACCAATGGGGAAAACTAGAAAAGACTAGGAAGACAGGATAAAAGCAGAGGCAAAAGCTCTGTGATGAAGCACTTGCTTTGTAAAGGTCAAAGTTACTCTACCATGTAAGCATCAGCTGCCCAAGGGTAGATACTTCTGGAAATGCTAGAGGCTATTGTTTACGGGAGATAGCAAAGCTACATGTTTTTGCTCCTCTAAATAAGTTTGACCCAACTGCACTGGATGTGCTTGACCACATGAAGGCTGAAGGTTCATAGGCAGGAGATATGCCAGAATAGATGTTTACCCCTAACTGATTGGAAATACAGTGACCTTGTAGGTTTGCCTTTTTAAGTCTCTGCACAATGTGTCACTATTTTCTGGGATCCTAGGAATTGACCTGGCCAGAGTCTATCATCCTGGCCAGTATTTAATTAAAGCTTGCTTTCAATTTTGACTAAAAAAAAATGGCCCAAGTGGTCTTTTTCTCACATTTTTCAGGTTTAACAGCTTACCATGACCAAGCCCGAGGATCAAACTCCAGCAATGCAAAACAACAAAGGTTAAATAAAGTAAGTTTAATTTCTAGAAAATATTTTATTTAACATACTAACTTCCAAATATTGTCATATAATTAATGCACATGTAACTGATGCAAAAACGAAGAAAGTTTGTTGTTTTTCTTGGATTCCAAGGCATTGGGGTCTACTGTGGACTTTACATGGCCATCTCTCAATTCAAGTTAACTACCTTTGGAGTAGTCAAATGTTCACATGTGACTTGGCTTCCAGGACTGAGCAGCATAGCACCCATTCCTCAAATCTCTTCAGTAGTACATCATCTGCACTGTGACACATCTTTCTTTCTGGAAGTCTTTTGCAAAAACGATTCATAAATGAAAGTCTTAGATACTGGATAGTCATCAGAAAATACGATGCTGCCTACAGAGAATAGCACTAGTAACATCAACTTCAATCTGTCCTGGATTGTAGTTTCAATGCTGCATTTGTTTTGTTTGGAAACTGATTTGTAGTCTCTCTAGCAACAACACACAAGTAGAGTTGCAGGAACTATGGTATGTTAGCTGTGCTCAAGCACTAAGGTTTTTAACCCTCTGGGCCTCTGATTCATTCTGTCAGGCCTTCTGCCTTACTCTCCCATTTCTCTCTGGTGACTGAGGCAGGAATCCCTAACACAAGAGAGCCTTGTGTATTTGCTGTGTCAGCCTTGGAACTGACACCGTCATGAGGGAAAAAAAACAAGTGATGGAGTATATGATAGAAGCTCTGAAAAATATATAGAATTAGGCCAAACCTCCTGGGAGCTGAGAAGCGAAACAGGAAGCAACCAGGTCTGAGCAGAAGCTGCAGGGCTCAATCTCAGAAGAGGAGACTTCTCACCATCCACCCCACCCTCCCACCTTGCAAGCAAAAATAAAGAGAGAAAACACTATTCCAAAACAGAGCCTGGGGGAGTAGAAAGAGAATGGGTTTGGGAGTGAGAATGAGCTATCTTTGAGAATGCAAGTCAATTAACCTCCCCTGAACCTAGTTTCTATGTTTGCGAAGCAGCAAAATTATCTACCAAGCTCACTGTTGTAAAGTGAAATGGGATTGTACACAAGGCAGGCCTATCACAAGCCTGACGACTCAAGTAGCTGTTCAGTTATGGTCCTTCCACACTCCTTTACTTCTGCTGTCAAATCACTAAGAGAATAGAGAAAACAATCCGTGCAAATTAAACAAAGAATAGGAACATGGGAAACGCAAGGGCCTATTGCTCCAGAAAAATGCCAGAGAAACAAAAACATGTTTCATTTCAATGTGTTATAATCCCCTGTAACATGCTGCTGGGTAAGTGGATTTCATGATCAATCTGTTTGCAGATTCTTGAGAGAGGTGTAGAGAGAAAGCACATGAGACACATGAAACTCGTGATCCAATGATCTAGAAACAGAAGAACACAAAATCATGACCTGAAGAAGCTCTACTTACATAATCTTCACAAGCATAAAATGTCATCTTCCATCTTGAAAAACACAACAAACAAACAAACAAACAAAACAAAGGGACAGCTTGCCAGAGCTTTTGAGGGCCTGAAGCGCTCCAGGTATTTAAATTTGGACTGGTATATGATTTATTTTTACTTTGCTTTGCTTTTTTGCCACACACAACTCCTCAACCATCTGTTCTATGAGAAAGTACACCAAAAGCAGGCCCACGTGATCCCAATGATAATTTGTTTTTACTGACGCACTTGACTACTGTAAACTCCTCAAAGCCAAGAACACCGATACTAGTACAAGACCACCAAAACAGGTAGCACACTGAAAATGGTGTTCAAACCCATAGGTAGGCAGCAGCTGGCTCTCACTGTTTCCCATCCACTATGATTGGTGTTAGTAGGAATTTAGGCAGCTGGTTTATGAATGGTTCAAATGAATAAAGGGCCTGGTCTTTATCAGCATCGCCTCTGCTGATATAGGCTGGTCATCTAGAGTAGCACTTCAGATGATATGAGCCAGCTTCTAGGAAAGCATGAGAGGAGTTCCATACTCTTTGTAGCCAGAGCTGCTGCTACTGACATCAGGCAAGCAGCCTGAGAAGCTACAAGTAATACATGAAGCAAGACAAGGTCACGATAGGAAACCACAGCAACCAAAGTCAAATGAAATGGAGAAGTAAGTACTTAGATGTTCTCACCCTCCAGGGACGTTCAGGGCTCACCAAAGTATGGATTCTGAAGCATAGATAGTTTTAGTGATAACGACCATTAATTAAATAGAATAATTATCCTTGGGCACACACATGACAAAATTCATTCTTTCTAGTATAGTTTTGCAGGTTTTGTAAAATACATTAACTTATATAACGCCAATCATGTCACAAAACAATTCCCCTGCTGTCCAAACAACCCCATGCTTCTCCTTTGTGTCACCCCACCACATTTTCCCACAGGACCATTTCCTGCTTTCTCTTCTTAGATGTAAATCCTCTGAGACCAATGCAGGGTTCTTTACCCAGTATAATGCATTGTATAACTTACCTAAGATAATATATGTACCGATAGATGGTTCTTTTCCTTTGCAAAGCACCTAACTCATTGTATTAGAAACCACAGTTTGTTTTTCATTTCTTCATACAAAGGGTGCTTCTACTTTCTAATGCTCATAAAAAGAACTAATATAAATATGAGTGAAAGGCTGGGATTAAACAGCCATTTCCTAAATACCTATAAATGGCTCTTCTGAATTAACATGTCTTTGTGTTTAACCATGAGAAACTACTAGTCTTGCAAAGTATTATTCTGAATCCCCATTAATAATGTGTTCTATATCATCACCCACTGAATACTGTGTGGGATGTACACTTCCCTCTTATTTTAGTAGTATTATATATAAAGGATCAGAGATGTCTTGATGGGTAAAGTCTTGCTGCACAACCATGAGGCTCTGAGTTCAGATCTTAGGCAGCCATATGAAAGTTAGGTGTGGTGGCATGTGAACCCCATTCCTAGGAGGAGAGAAAAAAGTGGATCCTCAAAGCTTGCTAGCTAAACACCCAGTGAATTTCACATGTGGTATAGGCCCGAAGACCCACTAAGACAAAGCTAGTTTCTCCTAGCCAAAAGAACAATCCTGCGTCTGGTTAGAAAACTAACATTGCAGGTGGGCTGGCCAGGCATAGATTCACTTACCACCATGTTAAAGAGACGGAAGGAATAATTATCCCTTTAATGAAAGGATGTATTCCTTTTCTTTCACAGAGAACTCACCTCTGTGCAGTTGCTACATACAGAACTGGGCATGTCTGGGTAGCTGCCAAGATTTACTGTTTTCCTATCCTGTGGCTTTTCTTTAAATGCTAAAAAAAAAAATGTTCTCAAGCTTCCTTCTAAGCCCATTCTTAGGTATTAAAACACTGAATAAGGACCTCAATTCCCTAGTAGCATGGAGCATGCCACGTGGGCTCCAAAAAATGCTGGTAATGAGGTACAGTGAGAGATACTGTCTCAGAAACATCGGGGGGGGGTTGATAAAAGAAGTCACCCAATGTCTGGCCTCCCCCCATGAACATGTGAGTGCACACATGGGCTCACACATGCACATACATGTGAGCACATAAACCATGCAGACATACACACAGAAAACAAATGCATGATATCTCAATATGGTGTAAAAAGTGAGAATCATGGCAATCTCGATTCAATTCATTTCACAGTGTTGAATTTTTAAATCAGTAACATAATCTCCCTGTTTTGGGGATTTAAAAAAAGGCCTGAGTAAATCTACACAGCTAAAATACAAAGATGACCTGGTACTAGGAAAAAAATTCCTCCTAAAACTTTCCATATATATACAAATAATACTCAAATACCTACAAATAATAATCACAAAACTTCAAAATAAATACTATGAAATCTAATATAGTCAAACTCATTAGTATAATAAATCAATAGTTATATAACTATATATAGTACATACATGTAAGGTAGTTTTCCAAGTACACTAATCACTTAAACTTAACTCAAAATACTATCTTGTATTTTATAAAACCAAGATTCAAAATCATTACAGCCAGCCACAGCATATTTACAAAACTTAATGATTTGATTACAACGTAGCTATTCCACGGACATTTCCAATTTTCAGTTTCTAGGTTTGATTCACCACCACTTTATGGTGACAGTGACTTGTTTTCTGCCACTAGGATTATTCTATAAAGTCCTTATCTACTCCTGTAGATGGAACAGGAAATTAAATGTCTTTCCATGAAAAACAGCTATTTAATTCAGCCGACAAATATTTGTTGTGCTTCTAACAAGCTAGAGGGGTGGCTGGTGGCTGCTACTCTAAGTAACGGCCTCCAGAATGGTGTTGCTGACAATATGACATCTAAGCAAAAACCAGAGTGAAGGACAGGGATGCCTTTCATGAGAATCTGGAAAGAGCTCCAGAAGACAGTTCATCAGGTGTAAGGGCCCTGAGGGCAGTATGTGTGTTGCAATAGTGAACAGATCCACAAAGGAAGATAGAAAAGCAGAAAGATTCAAGCCATTTCATGACACTGGCTCTATTGGTTAAACAGGAAGCCACACATGCTTTCCACCGTACAGTTACATGATTTGACCTAAGGTTTAAAAGGCTGTTTGCTGCAGCTTGAGAATTACTGCAGTACAGCCATCGGCCAGCCCCTATGAGAGCCCAGAAGATTCGAAAGTGGCTTTGTCAGCAGTGGCTATGGCTATCTGAAAAGCTGTAGGTTCACTTCATCATGTGTAGGAACACAGACTCAGGACTTCCTGGACTGAATGTGGGATGTAAGGAGCAGAAACTACTTCAGAGCTGAAAAGTAGAAACAAAAAGCTGAAAGAGCACGATCCACTTAGTGTGAAAAGCAGTAAACACCTTAAGGTGCATCTTTAAGGAGCTGGAATCCAGAGGCTAGCACAAGGAGAGGCAGCTGATCTTTGCAGAATAAAAAAGGGAGGTAAGAAGCTAGACCACCACTTTTAATAACTAACTCTTAGAACATTTTCTGTATCACTGAGGAAGGGGGATCTGAATAAAGATCAAAATCAGAATGTCATTTCTCCTCTTCTGCCCTTAATGACTTCCATGTGCTGCTGCTCCCTATGGGCTGCTGTAGGCTGAGCTTGACCGGAGTCACCTGGATGAATGGGTTAACAACTAACATCGGACAAACAGCATAATTGAAATGTAAATAGATGAAGATCACTGCAGCCAAGACCATGAACCACCATACAGGAATAGATAAGACACAAAAGAAGTAAGTTATAATTTCAAAAGTTTTATACCCTGTATGAATTGTTTGAAGGAACCAAACTGGGGAAGAGATACACTTCAGAATACAAATTTTTATTCTTTTCTCTCAGAAAGTTAAGGAGACTGTCAAGATTAAAACCATTCTTTGTGGGGCCAGAGAGATGTCTACGTGATTCTGGATGTGCGTTCATTGCCACCACCCATATCAGGCAGCTCACCTGACTCTAACTCAAAGAATCTGACAGCTCTGGCTTCCATGGGCACCTACACTCATGTGCACACACCCACACACAAATAATTGAAAAAATAAAATTGTTAATAGTTTAAAAAACATTTCTATGAAGCTAATCTAGTGCTGTAAGGTAGTAAATAATCATTGTAAAGGAATTTGGATTATTTTGAAGGGCAAGAAAAACCGTAATTATCAATGGAACTGAATAACATCTATTCATTATTTTAATTTTTCTATACAGTGTCTTTGGCCATATAATCTTTCCTCCCTCAATTCTTCCCAGATGCCCTCCCACCCAATCAACTTAATGTTCTTTCTCTTAAAAAGAACAACAAAAGCATACACACACACACACACACACTGACTAGAGTCTTGTTTATGCTGGCCAGTTAATAAAATCAAAACAAAAAACACAGGTGGTTGGTTACTTTCATAACATATGTGTCACTATTGCATAAGAGGGATGACCTCTGGGTCCTTGTTATCTGATATCCAGATAAGTTAGTACCCTGTTAATGTAGTTCTTAGGGCCACATTAGAGATGTGACATTAAACAAATGTATTTGGAATCAAATATCTAAAATACTGTCCTTTAGGCTTATCCTCAAATCTACCTTTCACCATGTTTCTACACACTTAACAGTACTACGAAAGTGCTTGGTGAATGAATGAATGAGTGAATGAATTTTCCTACTATTAATGGGCTAGAGCACAGTAGAAAGGTAAGGACATATATTTTCATATTCTACTTTTCTCAAAACAAGCCCAATATAATTCCCTGTTTATAATTCTGGTGTGTATTAAAGTAAAACTTAAAGCATAAAAAAGAGCAAAGTTCTGAGTATTTTGGGATGTTTTAACAACATTAAAAGATGTTATCATTCAGCAGCATGAATCCAAAGTCCACTACATCTTCCTATCTCACCCTCTACCAAGAGAACAGACCTACTATATCTAAGGTACCCGTACCCAGAAACCCATAAAGCACATGGTTGCTCCATCACAGCTAAGAAGTCATGAAAGGTTGAAAGGTTCAACATAACCTTCTGCTATTTTCAAATGGTGGCCTTCGAGAAATATAAAATGTTAGTTCAAATTTTGATTTACTAGTCTAATAATTTATAGTCTGGGCTTCGATTTTCCTTTATTAACACACTGGCCCTTCTATTGCTCACAATTAGAGTGCAGTGTTAATCACTCTCATCTGTAGAACTGAGATACCAGAAGAGAAATGAGCACCCAAGAAGATCTCATTAATGTGACTACTCGGGCACATGGCAGTATCCATTCCAAGCTGAAAGGCAGAACTCTGTTTAATAGCACGAAGCCCTCCAGTTACTTGCGTCTTACATGCAATCACTCTGCAGACTGAAGCTGCTAGCTAAATCATCTTGACCTTATTTAATTTGCCATCTCCTTTCACATTAGTTCTGCTACAGAAATAGGACCACAATTTCCTTTCAATAATTCCCTGACAACTCAGAACCAGGAAGAATCAATTCACTTTGTTGACTCCCCTCTTTCATCAAAAGCCAGTAATTATAAACCACTTAATTAATGCAAAACCTTCTCTCTTTCTCTTATTATTATAGCAAGATAAATATTGACCAAAAGGGCACTCTGTGACTTTCCCTTTGTTTCGGTGTGCGTTTATTGTATTTGTCTTGAACTAGGGCAATGTATTTCAGAAATAGGCACTCCTTAGATAAAGGTTTGCTTTTTACATGATTGTCAGCAGGTACTGACTCAGAAGAAAGTAATATTTTATACAAGGGAAACTTGAATAATATAAGATTTACCTAACATGCATTTTTGTTTGATGGAAAATATCTGAAAATAATATGTTATATAACATGGGAAGACATATTTGAAAAACAGAGTTTCTTCAAGAAGATACACAAATCTAAACCAAATTGTAGAGGTTTTTTAAAAAAAATTAAGTTGACAGTATAAACATAAGACACGAGATTCAGGTGCAGAAGCAGATTTTTCTCTTATTTTGTTTTTCCCAATATTGTATGAATTATTGAAATATTAACTATAATATGATATATCTTATGTTATTTACCCTTTAACTCTGTCTTTAGAGCAGTTTTTAGAAGCTATCCACTAGTAATTGTACACTGTTCACATTGTTAACAACAGGTAAGTTTTCAATGTAGTCTGAGAAAATCTGTGGCATTTACAATGTTATCTGCAATAAGAAAGGATAAATTGTGTGAGTAAAAATATATATAAAAATTCAAGAGAAAGAGAAAGCTGAGTAAAAATACCATAAACATTTGACATTGCACCGACACCTGTGGAGACCTGCTACATCAACCAGGGATATACAGTCTTAAACTTGCTCATACAATGTCCTACTGATAAAGGACAACAGATCTCAAAAAACCAAGCACTCTTAAGCCAGTATAAGGTTTTGTTTTTATTCCTGTTTATGACAGAGGACTCTGATACTTCATTTTCTATAGGAAAGTCCTATACAGAGATACCATGGCCCTCTAGATAAAGGATGAGCAGCAGAAGTATAATGTAAACCATGTATATGTTTAAATTTTTATTTACCACATTAGACAAAGAAAAAAAAACAAGTAAAAGGAATCCATTTCAATATCCCAATATATCTAAAATATTAACTGAATGAATATTACATATGAAATATGAAAATTACTAATGAGATGCTTATGTTCTTTTTTATGCAAATCCTGAAATCAGGTGTGTATTTTAACCTCGAATCACATCTCAACATAAACTGGTTTCATTTTGAATGCCATATGGCCACATGCAAGTGATGGCTCTAACATGGGACATCATATAGTTTAAGAACTGATGAGCAGGTAGCCATTGAGCTGTGGTAACAACACAGCCAAGTCCCAGTTATAAGATGACCAAAAAAAAGCCAAATGGAGGGACACATGGAGTTCTCAAGCCCTGAAAAGCACCTAGAAATTCTTGAAGTTCTTATGGTAACCTAATCAACTTTCCTCTGATTCCTGCAGCCCATCACAATACCTCAATGTGCCAGGAGTTCAGGAAATAAACTCCTTTACCACACTTGTGGTAAATGTTAACTTACTGCTTTTCTTGCTACTTGAGAATTTTTCTTTAACATCTTCTATTCCCTACGACAGTTTTGTGGATGTTTCTACCTTATGAAGTTTAAGTTTAAATTTAAATCAGAATGTAGCTCTAATCTTGAAATCAAATCATAAACTACACCTCAATGTATCTTTCTACAATAACACCTCCAATTGCCAAGATTTTACCTACTATTAGGTAAATACCTAATATTATGCTAGACATTACCAACCTTGGGACAGAACCTCTAGAACTGAGAGGTGCCAATCAACTGCAAAGGTCACAGGATAATTTTGGCTAGCATGTTCCATGACCTTTGTTTGATTAACAATGGCCATTATGTTTTTATTTGTGAATTTTTCCCCTAAATGCTGGATTTTGAACACCAAATCCTACTTTATTCATGTAGAAACATAAGTGACAAAGAAAACGGTAGTCATGAACTAACGTGATTACAAGGAGCAGAGAAAAGCTTTTCTCTATCCAGAGACCAAGATAAATTCACAGACTAGCACCCATATTACACAATCCTGCGAGGCAGGTCCATCTGCATAGTCAACAGTCATTTTAATTGCAAAGTAGAGGTCACCCTGTAATGCTGGCCCTCCTATTTGATTCAGAGGGCACTCAGGTCCCCAAAGTCATTAGAGCAAACTTGTTTCAATTTCTTTTGGACACTGCCTACACAAAAGAGTTCTCTGTAGGGACCACTGCCATTCCAGGCCTCTGCTCCTGCCTCACGTCTTAGGAGAAGAGGGCTCTGTCTGCCTCTGTAATTACCTGAATTTCTTCTGCAATTTCTTCCTGAACATGAAGAGCCTCTACTCTTTAAAACTAAAAATGGTATTTAAAAAATGTTGGATTCTGAACACAAAATAATACTTTATTCATTTAGGAACATAAGCATTCAAGAAAACAACAGCCATGTTTTGTTTTGTATACAAACTAAGCAAGGCTCAGCAGTTTCTATTTGCAGTCTTAAGTCACCCTTTCTTCTAACTTAAAAAAAATTCAGTTTCTCATAGATCTTTGAACTCTACGATAAATTTGACTGAACAACTGTGAGTTCAGGTGGAAAAATAGCTTAGAGTTCCTCAAAACAGAGCAGAAATGCCAAGAGCTTCTCCCTTCTGCACAAGTCTCACTTCACAGGATCCCCAAGGCAAACACCTGGAATCGCAGCATTTGAGAGGCAGAGGCAGGAGGACCATGGTCATTTCCATCTACTTGTCAAGTTTGAGGCCACCCTGGGAATAAGGCCTTGCCTCAAGAAACCATGAAGTCTCTCTTCTCTTCTCTCTTGTGTTCCTATTCCCCCTCCCTCCCTCTGTGTGTGTGTGTGTGTGTGTGTGTGTGTGTGTGTGTGTCTGTCTGTCTGTCTGTCTGTCTGTCTGTCTCTCTCCCCAACCCCACTCTTTAGACCAGTGGTGATACCACATGAAGTTAAACACCACAGAGCCCCTGCTCCTTAAAGAAGGCAACCTGGACTAGACCTATCAACACAATCCAGAAAACTGTAAGAATGTGGAGTCTGAAATGCCTGTGGTCTCCAGAGCTTCACGTCCAAGCTTAAGACACAAATGATTTAAAAATAATCAGGTAATTGATGGAAATAGCAATTTTTCTTTTAACTTCCATTTTTCTAAGAATGATATTTTACTTTTAAATCATTTTGAAACCTAAAACTGGTGCATTAGTTACTTTTCTATTGCTATAATAATAATAATAGTAATAATAATAAACAAGTATGATCAAGGCAATGTATGAAGCAATGGATTACGTGGAGCATCCAGTCCCAGGAGGACAGGAGTTTAGCACCGTCACATTTGGGAAGTGTGGCTGAAGCAGCAAGCTGAGAGCTCATGTATCCAACCACAAGCAGGAAACAGGGAGAGCACACTTGGATTAGTGCCAGTCTCTAACCTCTCAAAGCCCACGTCCAGTGGCATAGTTCCTTCAATAAGGTCACAGTTCCTAAGCCTCCCCCAGACAGTTGCTCCAGCTGATATTAAGTATATCCAGACTATAGGGCACATCTCATTCAGACCATCACAAACAGAACAAAACTGACAGTTTCCAGAAGAAAAGCAGTTGTTTTTAGGTGGGCTAAGTATGCTGTTGTCACTTCTCTTAGTGAAGTAAAGGCTCAGAATGTACCCTGCTGGCTACACCACAGAGAAGTTCCAACAGTAAGGCTCTGAGTACAATGAGCATGAATGAAGCAACTGCTCCACAAGCAAACAGGAAATATCACCTCGACTTGATAAGCCCAATGTGCATTCCTTTGTAACCACTGAAGTGTTAGAGAGGCTTACAGGAGACATGACCTTTTTAAATGATGGAATCAGTTTGAACTAAAATGAAGAAGTATTTAAAATGGGTTAATTTTCAAGCTTTCTGAAATGTTTTACAGAAAGGAAAAAGATTTCTTCAATTTAGCATTGAGCAGTTGCGGGGGCGGGGGGGAAATACATACATAAAACAGCAATGTTTTAACAGAAGCACCTGCATATCAATTAGACAAAGAGAGTCACTTTGGAGTCATTTGAGCCTCAAACAATACCCTTCGTGTTGCTGTGGTGTCAAATATGAAAGAATCCTGTTTGTTTCTAATGTGGAAAGGCTTCTGTTCTTTCACAGTCTCAACTGAAGAGGTTATTTACTCAACTTTTATTACATAAACCACGTGAATGCATGCTGTGGCTGTGTAAGGAAGTCAGAGGGTTCCCTTTTCTTCTTCCACCTTAAGGATCCTGAGGATGGACACAGGTCATGACTTCATGACCCTACATTGTCTGAGACATCTCATGAGCCAGCGATAATTCCTTTCCACAAGCAGATGTTTATGAAAAAGAAGAAACATCAAGTTAGCCACGGATGAACACGGTAAGCAAACGCGACAGACCAGTAGAAGCTGTTCTCCACAGCTGAAAAGATGAAGACGATTTTCCTTTTCAATGTTTTATAATACTGATTACTAGAGACTGATAACTAAGAAAACATAGATTATGGATGAAAACGTTGTCTCAGTAAAGAGCGAGTGTGCCCAGGCACTACAAAAATTGCTTCCAAGAACGCATACTTTAGAAGATCATGAGCTATCTTTTGCCTATTATACTCTATGATTTTAGAACCATGTTTTCTTACAGACTGTCTAGATACAGTCTTTCTAAATTATGTATGTTTGTACACACACATGTATGTATGTATGTATGTATAGCTAAGCAAGTGTTTTCCCACAAAGCTACACTCCTCAGCCTGTATCCCATTCTTGAGAGAAGATGTGGGTATCTGCTTAAATGGCAGCTCTTTAGAAAGGCCTCACCTATCAACTTATCCAAACTGGAATCCCCAACCTCTGCCACTCTTCCTTGCTCTTGCCCTTAGCACACACTAATCTCATACTCACTCTTTCTAGTGCACATACTTTGAGTCCTGTCAAAGGCCCACCACCTGTATCATCCTTATTTAGGACAGCGAACTTCAAATGGCCCTGAGATGCTCTCCTCCAAAACTGACTAGAGTCAATAGGTAAATGAATCAACCTCATGTACTCCGGTGGGACAGTTCCAATGTGTGCCTCACATATCTCCCTAATGTCCTCAGAGCGATGTAGGATTGGGCCCTAGCTGCACATAGTGATAATTTCTATAAAAATACACTACTTGGGACTTTCTTCATTTCTTTGTGTGGAGTTACTCTCTACCAGCATTGCCTGGAGTTGTCAACATTGGAGAATAAGTCTCTTGCATTCAGATCTTTGTCCTGAGGTGTGCTGCACAGAGAACTGAGATTAAAGTGCACCCTTCCCCACCTCTTCACAGAGTCTACCACATATAGTATGCCAAGAACCATCCTCGGTTGAGAGGGGATGCTGAGGAAGGGGTGTTTGAGAATGAAAAAAAAAATCTCAGAAGCATGGGTACAAGCTGATGGCCTGTGCTCTGCTAGTCAGCTATCTAAAGATTACCAGACAGCTCATCCAGATAGCTCAGCTCTCAAAGACCAAAGCTCAGTCTTTTATTTACATATCAATTCAATTGTCCACCCCAGGTTTCCCTTTAATTATCCCATGAATATCAGCATCCTATGGCCTTAGCCCCTTGGTTGTTAGAAAAGACAGCAAGTACAAATTTTAACATAGCAAATGAATTCAGAGATTTACCTGCCTTTGTAACCACAGACAATAAGCTAACTAGGTGAGATACTGTCCTGAAATTATGATTCCCACCACATCTGGGCCTAACCTCACTGTGTCCCGGGGTGACCTTGAATTCAGGAATCTACCTGCCTTTGTGAGCACAAGCAATAAACTTAGCCAGGTGGGATCCCTCCCTGAAATCACTACTCCCTTAATCTCTTTATCTTCTTCCTTAGGATCTTTCAATTCATATTACATCCTTATATTTTTAATAGTTGAGAAATTATATATTTTGAACTCATGTTTTCAAAATCCTTTCCTACAACCTTAAGGGCTATCCTGAAGGTCTCAGCATTTACTATTTTGCTGAGACATTAGACACATCCTCACCTCCCAGACCTGTTGCTTCTAATTATCATCGAGTCATTAATATTGGCAGCGAGAACATTGCCCAACAGCCTTAGCAGGGACAATAAATAGTTCCTTTAAGGGGAACACAAAGTTTTACACACACACACACACACACGCACTCACACACACACATGCCTCACATCCAGCAACTATTAACACTTGTGGAAGCCCTGCTGGCTCTGTTCCATGGACAGGAGCTCTGTCATTCCATTCCTTACATGACCATGCAGGACTGGTCGATAGTAGGTACTCAATAAATATTCATTACAAAAATAAAGAAACAGAGGTAATTTTTACCTGGACAACACTGCTGAGCAAGCACACTGTGTCTTACCCAAAAGCTTATTTTACAGGCCATTTAGTAACTCTTGCTGCCAGCTAGAGCAAAGATGTGAGAAGACTAGGATCCACTCAGCCTCCTTTAAAAGAACAATAGCCATTGCTACCTCTTCTTCTGATATCCAGAGTGGACCTTCAACTTGGAAATATCTTTCTTCTTTTAGGTCAAGGGTTGATCTAAACTTAAACTTAGCATATCCTTACAAGTAGTTCCTATATGCCCTCTGGATGCAAAACACTAGCACTTCTCTTGTCTTCTCACAGAAAGTCTGAAGTCTGTGCTAAGGCTAGCTCTTACAATTAGGACCCATTGTTTGGGTCCAATTTCACTAAGAATACTATTAGTACAGGTGCCTGTATCATTAATAATTTCAAGATGGTAACAAAGGAGTATGAACCACAGGGCCCTTCTCTGTTCAGGACCTTGTACAATTGCAGGGGTCACAAACCAATGAAGTTGGCACTGAAAAAAAACATCAAGGATAAACTATCAAAGACCTCCAAAGACATCTTTGTTGGCATCAATCATTTTTAGAGAACAGAGACTGCAGTGTTCTATTAGGGTAGGTTATGACATCATAAGGCTATGACTGGGCACGACATAAGTGCAAAGAGGCCAGCATACAGCTATTTCCAGCCTCTTGGCTCCTATCACCTTCACAAAGTCCCATGGAGTCATTTACGGTAGCCAGCTCCCTGCTGCCCCCTCAGTGGCTCACTCTGCTGATGCTAGGGCTGCAGTTACATTATTGAGTCAGCACAGTTTAAGCACACAATTACATAACTCAAAGAGACAGAAAGTGTACTTTTAGATGGGCGAGGATATCAAAAGATTCAGGATTTTCAAGAAAACATATTTATGGTAATGACTCAGGGGTAGTAAAGGATAACTAAAACTTAGAAGAGTTTGGCAAATAAGTGAAAGAGGGAAAACTTGCCTGCCAGTGTTACCCCAAATCCTAAGGACATTAATGTGTAAGGAAGCTACACACAGACCTGACCACCACAGGAAAGTGGTTTAGCACCAGCTAGTATGAAGCTTAATTAATTCATGCAATGAGAATCCGGGAAAACAATCCACAATTATGGGTTGCAGATCCCACAGCATCCTGAGACGTGTTCCCAAACACAATTTTCCACAGAGCTCTGACTTGACAGACAAGTGGTCTGACTAAATGAGAACAGGGTCAGTCTGAGACCCAGCAAATAAGAGCTTAAGTGAGCCAACTGAGTCACAAACCCTGTCTACTGATTGTGCATATTTCTCCATGCTGCTGGAATGAGATTCTACAGCCTGGTAATTTACACATTGCAGAAATGTTATTTCTTACAGTGCTAGAAACGAAGTCTAAGATCAAAGGGCCCACATATTTGGTATTGGTTAAGGGCCCAACCTCAGCTTCTAAATGACACCTTGAACAATGTGTCCTCACATGCTAGAAGCACCAAAATAAGGTATAGATGCTTTCTTAAGCTCTTTAAAAGCTGATGAATCCCATTTGTGAGAGCCCCACCCTCAAAAATTATCAGCACCTTTTAATACATTAGAAATTCCATTCAGATACAAATTTTGGAGACACACAGAGCTTAAGCACTATCTCAGGTGATTGTTTTACTGCCCAGATTCCTTCTTAAGGTTCACACATATTTTTGGCTATGAAATTACTTCCATCATTTGAAATATATTTATCAGAATTGCATTTTATACAAAATTGCCAAATTAACTTCTACAGAATGGGAAATACTGTAATATCCTTGTCTTTGGGGGCTTCTAGAAGCTTAATGGCTTGGTTTTGCTCTCTACAGGCTACATGACTTAGGACAGTTAACCAGCCTCCATGAGCATCAGTGGCCTACTAGCATCAAAGAGGGAAAAAACAGAATAGTCAAAGATCCCAATACAACATGTTCAGATCAAATTTATTGTCCCCCAAATACTTAAACCTGCATCTTTCCTTCCTAGACCAGCTGTAGCTAGATTTCTACCTAGCCACTGTTTTCAACTATGCCTGATATCCAGTCTATTAGAAAATTGGAGTGATTGCATATTCTAAATATCCAAACTCTGACCACCCTACAACCCATCTGGAGTCAATTGCTGGTCTCCTTCACCTTCCATGTAGGCTAATGATCTGAGTCCCTGCCTCCACCCTCCTTCACTTTTAATTTATTATCAAGATATCAGCCAGAGAACTCTTTTGAAAAGAAACTAGCTCCTCCAAGTATCAAAGTCATTACTTTGATCTAAATCAATGGTTCTCAACTTAGTGAGATATTGAACCTCAGCAGACATCTGGTAATATGTAGAGACGTTAGTTGTCACAGCTTGAGGTGGCACAGAGGGGTAGGTGTGTGACAAGGTTCCAATGTTCTTTTCAACACTAGGGTTGAGGCTTAGTGCTCAAAGAAATAGTACTGAGAATTAGGGTCTGGAAGCAGTATCTCCCACCCCAGGCAGGTGGTCCTAGATGTTCTAATAACCCTGGCTGAGCGAGGAATGAGGACAAGCCAGCAAGCAGCACTCCACCATGCCCTCTGCATCAGCTCCTACTCTGGAGTTTCTGCCTTGAATTCCCTGGATAATGGACTACCGGCTGTAAGCACAAATAACCCCTTTTCTCCTGAGTTTTTAGTCATGGTATTTCATCACCTCAATAGTAAAGTAACTAGTACAAGTGAGACTCTTCTGTTCTAGAGATATTTAATGAAATGCATGAGTAAATGTATTAATGCTGTCTTTGAGATGTACCCAAGTTCTATTTGAGAGAAAGCTGCCAGGTTTCATGTGAAAGAATCTGTCTTTAGATTTCTTGTCAGGTTTGTGTTCAGAATTAATTTGGTATCAAACATAGAGACTTCAAGAATAATTCCCAAAAGGACCCCTTAATGCTATCATAAAAAATATGAGGGTATGCCGGGCAGTGGTGGCGCACGCCTTTAATCCCAGCACTTGGGAGGCAGAGGCAGGTGGATTTCTGAGTTAGAGAGTTCGAGGCTAGCCTGGTCTACAGAGTGAGTTCCAGGACAGCCAGGGCTATGCAGAGAAACCCTGTCTCAAAAAAACCAAAAAAAAAGAAAAAAAATATGAGGGTATTAAAGAGGAACCTGACCTTCCATCCTTTGAAAGCTCTTTCAGTCAAATCCATAAAGGGTGAAATTTCTGAAGGCTGTGTCTACAGTATCAATCCTATTCCAAACTAAACTCACTCTACAGTGACAGAAAACTCAAATTTTTAAAAGCTAAGTAGGAAAATATTTAAAAATCAAAACAATACCAAAACCTGCATTATCCAACCTTTTTTTTTTGCTGTTTTATTTTTAGTGTTGTTCCAGATTTCCTCTAATAAGTAACATTCTGTGGATCTAAGAAATATTTATGGACCTAATAACAATGGCTTACACATGGGTCAGATAAAACAATGAAAAGACACAGCCATTGCCCTCTGAGGGTTTATAGTCTGACATGGAAATTTAAATAGTTGTGTTGTTGATATAATCAGAAGCACAGCAAAAAAAAAGCAAGACACATGGCTTGCAATATTAAAGGAGAAATACAAACAGAGCAATAGAATCTTCAGCAGGATAACAGGGAACATTGGAGCAGGAAATCCTGATGTGGAAGCCCAATGCTACTAAAGAGAGATCACAGAGGTAGCATGGCTGTGTTTGGGAGTGGTCAGTTTTCTGATTTGACTTGAACACGGGTCAGAGTGGGGAATGGCAAGAAGTAAGCAATCGGGTTGCTGAGGCCAGAGCACTGGTTTTTTACATGCCTGCTTCAACTGTTACAGCTTGACCTAAAAGGACAGACAGAGGCTGGAATATGAAGCTCAGAAGACAGCATGGCTCTGGCTATTTCTCGGGGTCATTCTACCTTACCTTAGTAGGCAGCATAGCCAAGAGACAATCCAAGTCAGCAGGCTATGAAGAGAAGCACAAGACAACTGCATTATCCTAAGTTGATGGAGAACAGACACGGCCAAGAGAATGAGGATTGGTCTGCTAAGAGCTTGGCTATCTGTAGGAAATGGGAGAGAGACAGTGGTTCACCTGGCACAGGGAAAACTGCTAGAGCCTTCCCACATCCACAAAAATGGTCAGTGAGAGAAGCCACAGAAATGAGCTCAGTGGATGCTGTGACCTCCAGTATTATTCAAGACTTTCCATAAAATTACAATGCCCAACATTTTTTCCAGGTTTATCAGTTGGTTTCAGAGAAGTGGAATCAAAGGTACATGATTATTTTTCTATAAATGTTAGCGAGGCCCTTTCCTGCAAAGAGCCTCACCCCAATTAAAAATGTCTAAAACTCAGAGATTTCTGGAATAGGTTGGCAGAGGCTAATCTGTCATTTACTGAACGAAACAATCAGAACAGGTTATGACAAATAGTTTTTTTTTTAACTTTACTTTTAATCTTACTTCATTTGACATGTAAGTTGTGAGGTCTGAATCCAAAATATTATCAAACAGCGTTAGGATACATGAAATCTAATGTTCTAGCAATAAGTACCTGAGGTCAATGGACAATAGATCTCCATCTATCTGTGTGGTAGAATTTATTCAACAGACATTTGCAGAGTTTCTATTGAGCCCTGGCACCTCTGGAGAGCTTGGAACAGACCCAAAAGTTTAAAAAAAAAAGTTCCACTATCATCCTTATAGTTTAAAGGTGAGGAGACAGAGTTAACAGGAAACAAGAAGTAATTAGTAAATTGAAAACTGATGTTATATTAAAAAATTTAAGTAGAGGACAGGGCATAACAATTATAAGGAGAAGTATACAATTAAGCAAAGACTTTGAACTGAAGTCATTAGTCATGTCTGTAAGTGCAACAAGGGAGAGAATTCCTAGGAGAGGAAAGAAACAGGCAGGGACCCTGAGATGAGGGCATTGCAGTGTTGTCCAGAAACAGAAAGGATGTCATTGTGATAGGAAATGAACAGAGAAAACCTAAGATGAAGATGGGGACAGCAATGAAATGAGTGGGATGGTGCAGGCCAAGGCAGAGAATTTAGCCCCTGCAGCCCCTGCATGTCTGTACAGTGCTAGGGATAGAACCAAGTCTCACATATGCTAGGTATGTGTTCTACTGTTCCATGACTTCAAACTTATGACAGAGTGAAAGTACAAGGGGGGCCTACAGGATCACTGGGGTAGAATACACAGGGTCTGGATTATAATGAGCAAGGGGTTCTGGGTGCCAAATGGGGAGCAGGCAGCGAGGTGGTAGAAGAAGCCTAAAGTACAGATCAAAGTCCAGATAAAGGAGGACAGAGAACCCCATTCAGACCAAAACAGTGATAGGAGAAGGTGGGTACATTTGAAAGTAACGTGTACACAGCAGTGTAGGTACACTGGACAGAATTAACAACACAGCATACATGCTGTGGGTACAGTGGACAGAATGAATGACACAGCATACGTGCTGTGGGTACACTGGACAGAATTAACAACACAGCATACATGTTGTAGGTACACTGGACAGAATTAACAACACAGGATACATGCTGTGGGTACACCGGATAGAATTAATGACACAGCACACATTCTATAGGTACACTAGACAGAACTAACAACATAGCATACACGGTTTGAGAGGAAGGCAGGAGTTAAGGACAATTCTCAGCAGCACTGAAGAATAAAACTTTACTAAATTTCATTAAACATACAAAAAATAAAAGTTCTAGAAAATGTTATCAGCCAGTCAAACACTGAGGTGTATTTAGCACCTGATATTTAAGAGGAAATACACCCCAGGAGGTTTGTCCATACAAAAGCTGAGGCCTCACAGTCAGCAAGCTGCACATATACATGGTTCTGTGCACACAGCAACTCTAGAGTACAGTGCAACAGAGCAGACATATCCAAAGTAAGACGGGCAGCCGCCAAGGTGTTTTTTTTTTTTTTGCTTATTAAAATTACTTGGCACACATAGATCAATGGTAATGATTTATTTCTTTAAAAGTCAAGTTTGGTTCCGAGTCATCGCAATTCTATATATTCCTGAGCTGAGGTACAATGGTAGATTATAAACTTCAGATGGTTTCTTTTTTAATAAACTTAAAATTCAAAACACAATATGGAATCTATGATGATAGTACTATTATCAATTTAACCATTCCTAGGACTAAAGATCCACAGTGGCTTCTGAAATATAGCACCTTTAGAGGCATCATGGCCTTGTGTCCATTCACTATGCCAGTCACGCCTCTAGAAGAGTAAGGAAGGTGCTTCGGTAGGTCAAAGAAAACCACCTTGAGTTAAACCGAACTAAACTAACAACCAACTCCAATGAAATAGAAAGTCCAACTCTGACAAAAACCACAAAGAACATACAAGGTGGATCCCTCTGCCACTGCTGCAGTCTCATCAGTAGCAGAATGACTGCCTGCCACCCAGGACTGCTTTCACCATGACAGTACACAGGACAGGATGCTTTTCAACCTCAGTCGCATGGCTGCAGTATTACTTCCCATATCCTAATGCATTCTAGTGGCTTTACATATTTTTTTAAAGGAAAAAGATGTTGACTTTTAAAGGAAATTCAAAAAAAGAAAATCTGAACTTGCTGAAATGACAGAAAAAGGAAAGTAGTTTATTTGGCAACAGATCATGTGCCTTACAGTTATATACTACAGATTTGATTTGGTTGTTTTTATTAATAGATCTAATAGCTGTGTGTATGTGTGTGCTATATGTATGTGCACAGGTATGTGTCCATATGCTATCCATCTTATTGTTTGAGACAGTCTCTCAATGAACTGTCTCCAATGGTTCATCAAATCAAGAAGAACCAACTTGGAATCCTCCTGTTTCTACTCCCCCAGCACTGAGATTATGGACACACATCAATATACCTGGCTTTTTACATAGTTACCAGACATCAGAACTCAGGTTCTCATGCTCGTCTGTCAAGCACTTTACGCACTAAGCTATTAATCAGCTCTAATTTAATAACTTTTGGTAGAGGAACCCACTAGCCTCCAGTAAAACTGAAGGTACACACACACACACACACACACACACACACAAACGAATAGGTACAAAGTCATTAACAATCAATCATTATGACCAAGGAAAAACAGCAATTTCAGAAAGCTTAAGCAAAGATTTCCATAGTGTATCAGAATGGACCAGTAATCTATCCAGTATGGAATAAAGACAATACTCTTAATGATACACATAGAGAAAAAAATGATCCTATTTTCACTAAATTTTATTTTCCTGTAAAAATTTTAAACATCTGCATACAATATTAACAAAAATCACTTAGAAACACATAGAATCTTACTCATCATTTTCTAAATGCAACTGCACACAGGAGAAGGAAAAGTTACAGTCAAGTGGACTGGCTTTCCTATATAGACATCTCTGGCTTAACAGTCTTCCATTTTGCTTCCAAGATTAACATTTACAAACTTTAATACCTTAAGATCTAACAAAATAAAGTCTCATTTAACCATAGAGTATGAAATAATTTCATTTGCAAGAAGATGGATGAAACTGGAAATCATGGTGTTAAACAAAATGAGCCAGATTCAAGGAGACAAATCTTGGGTTTCCTGACATACGTAGAATCTATACTTTTAAATACACAATAAGATACGAAAATAGAACTTGGACTACTTGGGCAGAAGAAGGGGCCAATGGGAAGAGGCAAGAGAAGGTAACAGAGAAGTGCCTATGATGACAATACTTGAATTTTTATGAATGAAAATAAAATGAAATCGAATAGTTTGTACAATGAAAATACATTTTAAAATTCTAACATATCTTTCCTCTATTTTACCTGTGGTCACAGAGATAAATGTCTCTTTTCCCTCTGTCACAAGATTCTGATCACTAGAGAAGACATTCTATTGCCCAGATCTGCACTGAATAAATACAACCAGTAAGCTCTCTGTAATGATTCATGCATGCCCAGGCACTCTGAAGTGGGTTAGGATGGTGGATGATTAGGGAAATTTTAACCAGGCTTCACTTTCAGACAAAAATGAAAAAATACATCTCCTTGGGCACTTCAGCCAGGCATGATGGGTAGACACCAGCAAACCAACTTCAAAGACTTATTTCAATTATAAGAGTGCTAAACGCAAGTGATTGGTCTCCAGAGGATGGAAAAGGACTCTTAATCCCTTACATACTTTAAGTGGTTAAAGCAAAAGCTGTCATCTAGCTAGAAGAATGGAGCCCAAATATGACTGGCTTTTTAAACCCCAATTTTTTCAAAAGGATAATATTACATCTGTAAAATTATCCTTGCTGCTCCAGCTAATGATGGATTCATTTAAAACTTAAACTTTGGATATTCTCATGGGCCATGCCATGGATACTGTGTGAAAAGGGTACACATACACACACACACACACAGAGAGAGAGAGAGAGAGAGAGAGAGAGAGAGAGAGAGAGAGAGAGAATGCATTTATATATATGAATAAAGATTAGCCCTATTGCTTTTCCCAGCACTATCCTTAGATTCTACCACTCAGTTCTGCTTTTCTGTATCTAAAATCATTTCAGAAAGTCATCCCAAGGCATAAAATTCTCAAATCCACCTAACATTAAGGGAACCTTTAGAACAATGTATAAGTATTATTCTAAGATACTACAATAAAGTGATTTCTCTTAGCCTGTCCTAGTGACAGTGGGATGGACTGTGTCATCCCAAATTCAGTGAAGCCCAAGTTCTGAATTTGAGCTTGGCAGTAGGACTTTTGGAATTCATGAGAACGTAAGTGTTAGAACTAATGCTCCCATTAAAAAAAAAAAAAAAAAGGAAAATGAGCAAGTACCACCCCCCATACTTTTTCACTCTAACTCTATTGCTATGTGGAGAGTCAACAAGAGAACAACTCTGCAAACCACGAAGAGGATCCAAAGCGAACACCTGACCAGTAGGAACCCTGACTTCTAGGGCTGTGAAGACAAATAAGGGTCTTTTATGCATGCACCCTACATAATTTTGCTACCATAGACCCAAGTGGGACTGGGAGAAAGATCCGAAGGCATGGCAGGGGGTAGACTGGTGTAGTTAGTCCATGGGGAAACAGTCTGAACTAGCAGCATCTTCAAGAATTACTCTATGATACATATTGATCAAGATGGCAAGAAAAAAATGATGCTTAGCACCTAAGTTTCTCATGGCAACAGGTCATGGCATCTGTGGTCTGACTGCAGAAATTACTCAGATTAGCACCAATGTTTTAAAACAACTGGTGCAGTGTTACTGGATTCTGCTTGCTCCTGGACCACTGGAGGCCCTCTACAAAAGAGAATTGTTTACTCAACTCTGGAGGCCTCACCTTGGCCAATTATCCAAACTATAGTCAAGGTCATAGTTTTCAAAAGAGTGCTCGAACAACAGAGTTGGATGCAACATATGGGCCATGTGGCTAAAGTCACAGTCACAGCAGACTTGTGATCTCCACAAGTCTCACCACGGTGTTTGGCAAGTGTGTGTCTACATAACAAGCTCAAGGATATTTGTTCAGTTATTGCCCAAGGACTTGATGGTGTTGGAACAAGATTTTAGCAGCAGATGATCCACACAGAATCACATTCCAAACTCTCTTTTAATGGGATAATTTTTAGGACAGCTGTAGACACTTTTTTCCTGCCAAATTTGCACCTCAAGTCCTTGGAAGACAGAACGAACATCAGTGTGATGTCCCACCACAGGATGAGATGACAGCTCTGAACAGATCCACACAGTTCATGTGTCAACACTAAATGTAGTCTATTCTTCAGAGGCTCTATGGCGTCCATATTTGTAATAGAGAAAGCAACCATATTAAAAAGCACACATTTCCCCTATGCAAAAGAGGAGTTTTGCTTGGTACCCTAGGCAAGAGATCACCCTAAAGAACTGACTTCCATGGGTATTTATCTGTATGTAACCACATATAATTATTTCTTAGCAGATTCCTCATGTTCCAAATTCAAACAGTATCAACAGTATTAGAATGGAAACTTTTCTTCATCACAGACTAATTCTGCTTGTGAGATTTAAATCTCTCAGCAAGTTACTAGTGCTCATTTTTTTTAAAAAAAATGCCTTTGAACATGATTTTATGTAATCAATCACGATGAAAATAAGACGGGGGTTTTTATGATGATGAATATTTAGGTCACATGATTGTTTTGAGAATACATGGCTCTGTCCAGAACTTTCTATTTCACTTTTATTGGTGCAGATGGAACATTTCAGCATGGAGATTCCAAGGCATATGCTCATTTCTGCCTCACATTTAAGATGTTGGATTCTCAAACAAGGCAGTTGAAGAACAACACACACCTGTGCTTCACAGTAAGCAACACATGTCTGTTTACTAATGCCTCTTGAATATGGCTGTCTTCGTTTTCCCAGCTCTCCTGAGAGAACTGTAGGAATTGGCAAGTAGATAGTTATGTTGGTTTCATTTTATCTAAGAATTTTCATGCTGAAAGGAACCTGATCATTTATTCTAACTCCAAAGTTTGAGGACGAGGACAGAGAAGTATAACTGAAAATAAAAAAATTATATGAAATGTTGCTTCATTGAAGTTTTCTGTTACACAGTAAAGTAAGCATTTACTTAAGGAGACTGTCCTCAAGCAGACAGCTAACCCTTGGTTCATCTAACAATATTGGGTATCCCATCTAACACATCCCTCCCCTCATTGAAAGAGCTGTGCACACCTGAGGTGGGCATCAGGCTTATGTCTAGAAATAAACATGGCCCAGGTTTAACTGCTGGTACTTCAGAAAGAAAAGGGAAAGCTGTGCAAATCTGATGATTCATTTCCCAAGGATACTCAAACAAAACCACACACAACATGCCAAAGAGAGCTTTCTTCCTTTCTCTGGGGTTTAAAGGTCACCTGTCTCCTTGTCACTCTGTTTCTAGAGTCTTCTCACATCCCTTAGCTCACTTCCCTGTGTTCTGTCTCTTCAAAGGAACAGCAATAAGTGATTTGCTTTTTTTTCTGCTGACAATCCCTCTCTTGAAATAATCAGCTAAGGATATTTACTGTTTAAAACTCATAAGGGACATATCACTCATACTATCCAGAATAGCACCATCTCCATCTCCACGTCTTTGACCTTAAGCCAGTGGTTCCTAATCTGGGGGCCGTCACTGCTTTGAGGGGCTGAATGATCCTTTCACAGGGGTTACCTCAAATCATCAGGAAATGCAGACATTTACATTATGATTCCTAATAGAAAAATTAAAGTTATGAAATAGTTAGTTAATGAAATTAAAGTTATGAAAATAATGTTGTGGTTTGGGTCTCCATAACATGAACTGTATTAAAGGGTCACAGCATTAGGAAGGTTAAGTGTTCCTGTAAAGTCCTTTCTATTTTAGAGTGACATATGCAAATGCTAGGGATCATGACTGAGTACCTTTGGGAGATTTTTATTCTCTGCCTACCTCTTCATGCTTCTAAAACTCACTCACCTCATTAAATGGCCTCATAATCTCTCTGGTGACCAAACCAGAATCCATTCTATTTACTCCCACCTCTAGCTAGTGACAAAATATCATACAATGATACTCTGAGCTTCTTTGGGTTTTATGCTCATAGATGGTGATCTCAAATCAAATGTGTCTTCAACTTTTTCAAAAGCACAATATCCTTTCATTCGGGACATAAAATGTTTTGACAAGGTAGGACAATGTTGGTCCTAATTGGATGGACAATTTTGTAAAGACAAGAGGGATAACTTTCAGGTCTAAAATAGGAAAAGGGCAAGTGGTTCTTCGGGCACCTTAATTACACAGAGAAGTAAAAGAAAAGGAGAGTAAAGCCATGAACTATCTCAGCCCTTCTCTGCTCCCTATTACAGTGTATTTGATTGTGCCCAAGGGAATGCCTAAAGCCATTTTGAAAGCCTGTAAAATAATCAAAATTTCTTCTCCTATCTCACAATGCCTTCCGTGCTGTATTGCAAGCTTGCCCCCCCACTTCCCTCTCATATTCGTTGGTGCCCCCTTCCCCACACCAGCTTGAGACACTCAATTATACATACTGGTTTTAAGTTTGCTTTCAGGGGGAACATGTGTCAAAGAGACTTCCTCCCTTGAATACACTCTGCCCCTCAGCGTGCTGCTATTTTAGACCCAAAGATGAGTCACTGAAATTTATACTAACACTCTGACCCTGGCTCAGGCTGGTCACGGAGACTCTGCTTGCCATATGACACCAATCAGCAGCAATGCCTGAAGCAGTCACCACACACCTTTAAGATAAAGGCTCTAAAACCAATCACCTAGCCATATGTTTTATTCCCAGCATCCAGGTATACTGTTCAGCAGAGACAGCATTTCATATGCTTGGATTTAGTCTATGTTACTCAGCTTTCCTGTTCCCTACCATTTTTCCCCTAAGCCTTTCTCCACTTTTCCATTTCACACCCCAGAGACAGGATTAGTCACTCTCTTCTACAGCATGTTGCTTTCCCATCTACCTGAAATGTTTCCCCCCCTTCTCAGCATCACAATGGTATATAAGGAAGTCTCCATGGGGGTCACATATCCACTAGCTCCATCCTAATTGGCTTCTTCATTTAGTCCCTGGGTTATGACGATGCTCTTTAAACCTTATCGCCATGTGACTGCTTTTCCTTGGTATGTCAGTTTGAATGTGAAATGTCACTCATCATCTGAGGTGGGGATGGGGGTTGTGAACACTTGTTCCCCAGCTATGGTTTGGCTATGGATCTACCAGGAGGAAGAAGGTCACTGGGATGTACTGAAAGGTTTCTTAGACAGGCCCCATTTGCTGTCCTTTCTCTCCTTCTTGACCGTGGATGCAATGTAACCAGGCACTATGCCCTCCTTCCTTGGCATGAAGAGCTATATCCTCTCCCACAGTAAGCCAAAATAAACCCTTCCTCTCCTAAGGTGCCTCCGGTCAGGTATTTGATCTTAGCAAGGAGAACAGTAACTAATCCACACAGTTGCCCTCATTTGCAACCCATTGCCCTCTATTCATCTCAGAGATTTTTAAACTGCATGGTATGGTACCAGGGCTTACAGGCTTTTCCAAAAAGCATCACATGGTTCTATTTTCATTATCAGAGAGAACGGTATTTTAATAACAATTTCTTCATGTTACAATTTCCATTATTTTCCTTAGAAGTTTACTAATAGATTATCAGTAATGGCTAGTAAGAGACTAAAGTGGATGAATATTAAGGGGAAACACGAGTGTCATTTATATTTAATTAAGAGGTTTGTGCATATGTTCACGAATTGGAATTTTATATGATGTACAAAATAGTATGGTTGATTTTTCTCATAATATAATAAACAATGCCCACATCCACCCCTTTCTGTGTATCCTTACACATGCATAAAGCATAAATATATGCACTGAAAGCATAAACTATTTATTATATTGTGTCTAAACTCATGTAAAAAGAATTATCCCAGTGGAAATACTCAGAGAATGAGGGAGGAAATGAAACACAATCCAACTATGTTGAAGCCCAACTTGGTGGTTTTTCATGCACCTGAATACAAGACCCAACCATTCCAATCTTAGATATTTACCCAAGAGAAATAAAAGAAAGTCGTGTAGAAATAAGTACGGACATGGTCATGAGGACTTTGTCCTCAACAACCTAAAATTGGAAATGTATATGTCTATACACAGACAAACAAACTGAGCATGTGACTATTGCTCAGTAATTTTATTTAAAAACAAACTACCAAAGACACAGGAATTGGAAAAAAACAATAAAGCCTAAGGCAGAAAGCCAGACAAAAAAGAATACATGATTCTATTTAGCAAAAGTGAAATGAAATCTTCTATAGTTGATAGCTGGTAAATTGATGGTTGGCTAGCTATGAATTGGGAGTGCTGTACAACAGAGAGCTCAAACCAGGGTTTGGGAATAGAAAGAAATGTTTAATATTATTACTGTGGCAATGGTGCCATTGTTGAACACAGCCGCTGAGATTTATAAATGTAAAAAGTACACTGAAAAGAAATGCATATTATTGCATGTAAATTATCATTCCGTCATGCTAATACTTTGAGGTGGTCCAGCGAAATTTCATGAGATTTGGAGACGATGTTAAAACGATCTGATATGATATGAATACAGGCTTACGTGGTATGCATGAAATTTAGTTTGAATGATCAGGCAGGGGAAAGGAAGATAATCTCATGTAGAATATGATTTATAAGTTTCAGTGTGTTGACCCATCAATATTCACTGACACTGCTGAAATCTAATGAATGTGACATTGCCTACCTGAGGTAGGTAAGAAATAGTAGGTTACCCAGGGTGATATCTGTATTTACTTTGGTCCTAAACTGGGCTTTAAAAGCTCTGTGAGGAAACTATTCAGCTAAGCAGGGCTACTTTACACAGATGCAAAGTCACATTACTATTTCTCTGCAAAATAGTAAGATTTTGGGCAGCTTACTGAAATTAAGAAGATTTAAGACTATCATCTATCCACACTGAAAGCATTTGGAGAACACAGCTTATTGGAAGTAACAGGAGGCCATGAGAGCTACTTAGTGCATCAAATGATCCAGAGAATGAGACCTGGATAAGGTGGATGTCCATGTCAACCTATGTGCCCCCCCAACACTCCCATACACTACATACCCACCCCCTACCCCCCACCCTGCTCCTGTGCCAAGAAACCATCCCCAAAGTTTCTGAAGCCTGACTCTGCTTCACTTCCTGTAAAGCTTTTGAAAGCAGAGCTTTCAGGACTGTCTCCCCGGTGCCTCTGCCCCGCCAGATAAGACGTCTTTCTACCAACTTCCCAGGATGCTCCTCTTACTGCTGGTTTGGGAACTACACACTGAAAATCAACAGGACATCTTGCCTTCCTGAACCAATGTTCCAGATGTAGAATAGTAATACTCATAAATTAAGTAAAAAGAAGTCTAATTAAGTTATTCTAGCAACTATGCACCCAGTTACAACAGTAAAGATGTTAGGAGAAAGTTGAATGTTTCTCAGAAAGTAGGATGTTACTTCTTCTGGTACGTCCTGTATTAGTGAGTTTATCTCAGTTCTTAGATGATTCCACCTCTATATTTCTGACATTATTTATGTTGCTCTTTAACAGGCAAAGTGAGTTAAATATGCTCTGCTGATAAAAGGCAGAGTCGACGGTGCAAACTGAAGGTCATCTTCCCTTGTCAAAGGACAGAGCCAAAGGTAAGAGAATGCTGAGGAGAAGCTAGAAGGCAAAAAAATGAGACTTCACTAAATGCCTGAAAAACAAAGAAATTCACAGTTCAGAAGAGAAGCAGAAAGTCCTCTGAGGAAAGGAGATGAAGTGGAGAGATCAACAGAGGACAAGAGGAGGGGGAGACACATGTTAGTAAGACTGCTTCAGGATGAAACAAATACCAGAAACCACGTAGTCAAATGCGCCAGAAACAGAAAATACGGCCAAGTAAATTGAAGAGAAGAAAGAAGAAAAGAAGGAGGAAGAAGAGGTGGCTGTTAGGCTAAAAAAGACCTAGTTGTTATTTTTACTTTTCTAACAGAGGATTTAGCAATGTGAGGGAGAGAAATCACGTTTAATATAATTCTCCTCTTATCTGCTGGATGAACAGCCAACTCCAGTGGGATGAATGTCTCTCCACAGATGATAACTAGCGAGGATGCAGGAGCACAGTTCAAGGGACGATTTCTCCACTCTGGTGGGGGCCTCAAGGTGGAAGGAGCTTGGAGCAACTGTCACATTATATCCACAGTTAGAAAACAGGGACCAATGAATGCATGGTCTCTAGTGCTCAGCTCGTGTTCTCGGTCTTCTGTGATAGCCAGAGAATAACAGTCCTCTGCCCCAACCTGCTTTTTCCTTTTTCTATTTTTTTCTTTTTCTTTTTTTTTTTTTTTTGTTTTTTCGAGACAGGGTTTCTCTGTGTAGCCCTAGCTGTCCTGGCCTCGAACTCAGAAATCCGCCTGCCTCTGCCTCCCAAGTGCTGGGAGGCACACCACTGTCCGGCCCAATCTGCTTTCAACAAGCACATCCTGCTTCCTAAGACCTATGAACAACGTGCCATCTTACAGCAAAAGAGGACTTTTCACACATGGCTAAATTAAGACTTTTAAGATATAGAAGTGATCCTACATTTTCAAGGTGGGCCAGTGTGATCACACGGGTCAAGAACAAAGACCACAAATCAAAGGGAAGGCAGGGGCTCAAAGGAGGTGTGACAATGAAAGTGAAGGCAGGGTGATGAAGGCTTGAGTTCCAGCAGCAGCCAGATTGCTGCTTCTCCCTTTGAACCTCCAGAAAAGATGCAGTCACCCAGGTTTATTTTAAACTCCCAAACTCCCGAATAGTAAGGTAGCACAGTAGCTTCTTTTCCAGAACCTTTCATGAAATACTTGGACAAAAGCAACTGAAGGAAGGGGAGTTCACTGTAGGGCACAGTTCATGAACATTTACTCCACTGTGTTGGGGGTGTCGAGGCAGCAGGAGCTTGAAGTAACTGGTGACATCACATCCGCAATCAGGAAGCAGAAGGACCAATGGATGCAGGGTTTCTAGTGCTCTGTTTTCTCCATTCTATACATTCTATGCTCTCCTGCCAAAGAAATGCTCTTGCCCACAGTTAATATAAGGCTTCTCACAGCAATTCACAATTGGGGGTAATAGTGATAACTTCCCAGGAGCTTCTCTATCAAGCTTGCAACACTAACCATCCAGTTTATGACAATTTCTTACAGCATCAATAGCAAACTGACACAGGAGTTTCACAGATGCTGGGTTGATCTGAAGTGCATTGTACCCCGGGAGAACATCTGTCTGTGCTTTGCTGGATTGTCTAATTTACTAGACGATGAGTTACATCTGTTTGTATCAAACTGGAAACTAGTCACAGGGTAGACCCAAGAAAGCTCGCCCTAAACACTAACTGCTGTGAGCTGTTTCCTTTATTGGGTTAGCCCCTCGTATGATTCATACCAACTAAGGAACAAAGGACAGATAAATCAGCATGATGGCTTTCCCTGACTCAGTTTTCCTCTCCTAAAATACCTGGCTGAAGCCAAGGGCTCAGCTGTGGATGGGGTGCTTATATTTCTGAGCTGGATGCTCTCTCTGCAAGCAAATGTCCTCCATCACCTGTCCCAAGTTGTGGGGAAGCAGAATCTAAGTGTCAAATTTTTCTTACACTCTAAATCACCAATGTAGCCAGTCAGCTCTATAAAACATTCTGGAATTTATTTTAGAAACATCACTGTGTTCCTGCAGCTGGAAGGGATTATTAAAGTGCTAAATGTTAAGGCTATTACTGAAACATGGCCAGACACATGGAAATAAGTTTAAAAAAAATAAAGAGAAAAAGAAAACTAAAAAAAAAAAATACTTTGATATAATCCTTCTGTTAATTCTATCCTTAAAGCAAGATGGTAGAAGAAATGGGGCTTATCTCACTTACAAAGACAAATGGCTTCTCTCTCTATTGATACAACTGGCCAACAGCATACAATATCTAAGTCAGAGTTACTATAGACAACAATTAGAGAATAACTAACAGTCACTTCCTCCATTGAAGAATGATGCCAAAAGGCATGTACGATAACACAAGATCCTAAAGAGAACACAAGACATATATGCTATCACAGGATATCCTAAAGAGGGCAAAAGGCATATACACTAACACAAGATATCCTACAGAGGGCAAAGGGATTTTGATTTATAGCAATTAGGAAAGCCTCAAGACTGTTAGGACCTTGGGAAAATCTTTAGACAGGCTGGATGTACACAGGAAGAGAGAAGGAGATTCTCCACTTGTAGCAGAGAATCAGCTTAGGAGCTTATTCTCCTGCCTTAGAATCTTGAATTCTCAGTTGAGGCTGAAGATATAAACTTACACAAATCGTGAGTCTTTGTTTCATCGGATTTATAGCCCACTCAAACACATAACAAGATTCAAGAGAAGATTAATTGGTATTTCCTTCCATTCCACTGGGGCTTAAAATTAAAAAAAGAATGGAAGTGGTGACCATTACCCATACTTCTCTACTTCATGTGACATAAGACATGAATATACAAATGGAGGCAGCTGCAGCCTCTGAGAACATCGTTAAATATTTAAATAATGGCAAGTGTCAGAGACTGTTGTAAACACAGTAGAAAGCGAAGATTTATCACCTAAATTGATTTGTCAGAAAATGTATGTTCTGAGTTATTTTTGTCAGAACTATCTTCAGCAAGTACTGATGAAAACTGCTCTCGGGGGAAAAGTAACACTAAAGTAAGAACGTGGTAGATAGATACATATGGATTTTTCTGCCATATAGGTGCCTAACTATACAATGCTCTTAAGAAGAAAAAAGTAGTCAGTCTCTGGGTCTAAAGAAAAGTTTTAATGAGTCAAGGTTGAATATTGAGTCAGTTTAGATACATAAGGAAAACATTTACTTTTAGAAACTGGCAGGATACTTCTTTGCATTCTTAAGTAAAGTAATAAACTTTTTAGGAGCTAAAGCCCCTTTGAAAATAACTTTTATAAAAGCCTACATAGTGCCCTGAGGAAAAGTCTGAGAACTGAGGCTCAATATGCCTCCGTGAATTTTTGTCACTGAAAGGAGCTGAATCAAGCCACTGTTCACCAATAGAGCAGGACATGGTAAGTGGCTGTTGGCAACGATATATGGCTTTATCAAAGGTGAGGCTCATCTTCCCCCCAGGGTCCTAAAGATATTCCAAAAAGAAGCAATGCTGACACCTACTCCCATCCCCACCCCACCCAAACCAACTAAGGCCTTGGGATTCTTTCACAGAAAGGAGTTTGAACATGTTGAAGTCCCTGAATAACCTTATAGTATCAACATAGCCTTCCCTTTAGCTATCTCCTTGCAACTACACTGTAGCTAGCAAAACTGTGGCCACCTGGCATTTCTAGTGAGTGATTTTCTGGATAGCCCAGGGTTTACACAGCTCTCAGTGTCTAAATGGATATGTGAACTTTCCCTTGGCAGACATTTCCGCACACAAATGTAACATGCCACCTGATAAGACTGCTGCAGAAATGTAACATGCCACGGGCTAAGACTGCTGCAGAAACAGAGCTTTCTACTTGTAAGAAGTGTCTGTCTGAGAGCTGACTTACATTGCAGACTCTGCCATAAGTGACTGTAACCTACCAGAAACTTCACAGAACAGAGGCAGGGACCTGGGTGGTTTTCTTCTTTCCAGACACACCAACTAACAGCAGTAAGGATGGCTCAAGAGACCATGATTACCACCAGGCCTCCCCATCTGTGTGCATATTAACTCAACGATTAGTTTGCATAATTTCAGAATCAAGAGAGTCACTGGCTTCCAAATTACTACACTTTGAAATTTTCATAAACAACGCTGAGAGGAGAAATACGAGATGGAATTACTGAGGAGCCTAAAGGTCACCCCCAACCCTCGACTGCCACTTCTTTTCCTTCAAGAGTTCACTGCTATCTAGCCAGAGTATTTAAGGTTGAAAGCTCAAAGCACAAATATCACAAGTCCCAGTTTGCAGAGGTTTTAGGTTTTGCTTTGTTATGTTTTTAATAAAAATCAACTGCCCCAAATTTATGAATTATATTGGAAAGTTGTATGCTGTATAGGAAGGGAAAAAGTAGCTTCCCACAGGTAAGGTCTCTATATTTCAATTGACAGAGAGCTGACGTGGGGCACCTGCAAGCCAGACTGTCCAGAGTTGATGCTGAAGAGTCAGGTGTTAAACACAAACCAAACAGTAAACTGAAAGGGCTCCTGGTGACTAAGACACAACATGAGGGGGAAACAGAGGTAGTGGATGAGCACCTGGTGTTCTGCCATGGTGACAGCAAAAGGCAGAGTTGATCTGAGCCTTGAGTGAGGTCACCCAAACTGACACGTGCTGAGAAAGGTTGCTATGAGTCACATCCCCCTGGCTACACTGCTCACAAGGGCCAGTGATGACAGCGGTTATTACCTCAGCTCTGTCTCAGAGTCACACTCACCAGCACACAGCCGCTACAATGTCCTGTTGCAGAGTAGGTAGAGCCCATGGAATTAAGAGGCACACTGTCTGCAATTATTTTCTCTCATGGTGCAGTGGGGTCCCTGAGCTGGCATCAGCACCCTCATGCCTCACTCTCACCTGTGATGACTGTGAGAAGCAGAAGAGAGAACTGACTACACATCTGCAAACAGCCTCTGTAACAGTCCTCCCCACAGCAGCTTTATCTTCAGACAGGATGGTAAAGACAGGTAAGCACCATTAAGCCTTGCAACCTATCTCCTGCCCGGTCTTCCCTGGTAACTGTTGCTTCTGTCTTGGCCTCAGAGCCCCTGGGGAAGGCTGTTAAACCCTCCCTGACCCCGTCTTGAAAATCTAAACTTCACACACTGCAGCGAGCCTAGCAACACTGGTATCTGGAGCACGCTGGTCCCTTCCATATAACTGTTCTTCACTATATAATTGTATACAATATCTCTCCAACAGGAAACTGTCCCTGGCGTTCTCAGGCCCCTATCCAGCTGTAATATGCAATTGTAAAAGTTCTTCCTGAAACCTTAAAAACTCTCTCACAATGTTGGGCTCTATCCTCTTTTAAATCAGTAAAAACAAAAACAAAAAACAAAAGCAAAAACAAGCTTAGTAGATCGTATTTTGTTTCTGTGAAACATTACAATAAAGTCTGTTTTGCTCAAGCACCTAAGGTTAGTCATGATTCAGACAAAACTAAAGGATTTTATAATTTACATGCGTTCCAGGATTCTAAGATATTCCTAACTAACAACACAAAGGATGAAAACCATGATGCTCTTTTCTAACACCATCTGGTGCTAATTATTCTATATGATCTTTAACTTTCATGCCTCAACGTCTCTCCTTCATTCATGAATATGTATGAATTCCTCTAAAAACATTTTATAAAATAAGCAAGTGTCCAAGGCAATGAATAAATATATTTTTCAATTGCTACAAAGTATATTTTCATTCTTACTGAAGAAAAAAAAACTTTTTGAAAAACGTCTCTTAATATAATTGAACCAAAAATGTAGACAATTGAAATAAAATAATTTCCTGCACCATGCCTTCAGCAATTATGAACAAGAGACAAACATAAATCTGCTTTTTGTGGCCATTCCTGTATGACGACATTACTTCATGTTACCTGTGCTTTCTTCTATGACACTGACATATTCAAGGGAGGTACTATGAAGAGAGTTTTCAATTGTTAAAAATAAGACTTTATTTCTCAGAGTGGTTTTATATTCACAACAAAATTCAGTGCAACGTACAGCTATTTCCCACATGCCCCCAGGGCTGCATACACAGTGTCCAATAATAAACAGAAGATTTCCACCAGTCAAGCAAACAGTATCCATATGTGCCTTATGGAAAAGCTATAAGAGTTAGAGTTAAATTTCAGAAAATTTTACAATAAGAAACAATAAAATAAATTTGTATCAGATTATTGCCAGAAACACTGCAATATGATAGTGTCTAATAGACTTTGTTAAAAAATGCATCATATTATTAGAAATGAAAAAAAACGCAATCACATACTCTGAAGTTTGGGTGGTTCACACAGTTTTTAAGAAACTGCATCTACTTGCACCTGCTCTTGAGAAGAGCACAGAATAACTTAACTTATCAGAGCTGCTCACATCCGACCTTCTCATACCCACAAAACCACTTTTCAGTACCCTTTCTTACCTAAAGAGGAGTAAGCTTTACCCAGTCATAAATGAGCTTCTGTGAGCATGTCCGAAGCAGGTGCAGTACCCAGGGTAGTCAGTTCTGGATAAGCTCTCTCATTCCAGAACAGGAGGAAGGAGCAGGAGTCTTGGATGAGCAAGCCCACACAGACAGCAAAGGCAACAGGGAACAAAATAGTCCCACCCCTCAGTCAGACTGAGAGGCTGGGCAAGCACTGCCCTTGGCCAGAACAAAACAGACAGACAGCGGCTGAGAGGGACTCTTTCAACTATTCTAAGCAGAACATCAAATAGAGCAAATGCTTTTTACAGGCTGGCTGCCGAGGAACGCTGCCTGGGAATGAGTGAGCAGCCAGGAGCAGGACCTGAAGTGCTTCTTAGATAGAAACTAGTGTCCATTACAAGAGGAAATGTGAAAACTGCACCTGCATTCCTTTAAAAACGACAATAGCAAAAACAAACAAATAAACCAACAAACAAAACCTTAAGAGCTAACCCCTAAAGGAAAAAAAAATGTCTGCAGTGCAGGAAATGGGAAAATGGAAAGCTTGTTCAGAATCTCTCTCTGATCGGCCTGCCAATCTTCTGCCCGTGTTCTTCCTCTACAGGACCCTGAGGGTGTCAAAAAGGACATGGAATGTCTAAGCTCTTAAGTTTCTGGTAGTGCAGGTATAAAGAGAAATAAATGTGAATCCATGTCTTTAAAAAGCACTAGAATTAACTTCCCTTCGTGAATAGATTTTGCTCTATAAGTAAATCTCATTAGGAATACAACTCTATGTCAAATTAACATGCTGATGCATATACTTATACAAGTCCCCAGATGTGCCCATCTACAAGTGCTAACTTTACCATAAAAATGTCAGCATTTCCCGACCGTACCAAATAATACTGAATGCATTACAATATTTCAGGTCAAATTTCACAACAACCAGCCTATATTAATATAAATGGGCTTCTACATTGCGAGGTTTCTAGTGTATGATAACTGCACATAGCCGAAGAATCGATTAGATGAGATGTTTCATGCTTTGTTTCCCAGACTTATTAATCACCAACCTCTTCATTTGAGAACATCCAGGGAGAACAGTATTTACAATACCAATTTGGGAAATGCTTATAATTCTAGATTTCATTTGCTAACTTTCAGTTCACCAACCTGATACTGAGATAGTATCTTTTTAAAAAAATCATGGAATTGTGTCCCTCGTATGTCCTGACTCGCAATAATATCTCTGATATGACAGTGTGGTCTATTTCTACATACTTCGGAACCTAAGTATTTTGCAATTTTCCCCCAAATGCTGGTATATGAAAAGAAAGCATACTGTGCAGATGTTCAATGACTATTATTTTAGTAATCTGTCAGATTACCTGACAAAAGCAGCTTAAGGAGATATTTTTGCTCAGAGTATGGTCAACCAAGGCAGGAAAGTCGTGACGGGAGTTTGAGGAAGCTAGTCACACTGAGTCCATCATCAGGAAGAATAGAGCAATGGATGGAAGGGTGATACTCGGTTAGCTTCCTCCTTCTTATGCCTTCAAGACCCAAGCTTAGGGAATGGCGCCACCCACTTAGGGGTGGCTCTTCCATCTCACTCAACCTAATCAAGACAATCTCTCACAGGCATAATCAGAGGTTTGTCTCCTAGATGATTCTAGATCCCATCAAACTGATACTAGGTTAGTAACTATCATGGCCACTAACTACTTTATAATGTCAAATCTGAAAGATAACATGGTATCTCCATCCACAAGTATTGGTATATCTACTTTGACTCTTTGCAGCTGTCACAGGGGCATGAGGTTGAGTTATGATAACCTGTTATCCTCAAACACTGAAGGCTATATCTCAGAGATTGACACTGAGCTAAAGTATCTTCTAGAGTGGGCACCACATATACTGAAACCAAGTCAGAAGCAATCTTTAAAACCACCATCCAAACACAATACTACTTGCATCTGTATGTGCACATTTCAACCACTGTCATACTGGTGCACACCTGAGAATCGAACCTGACTCCTACTGCAAGCACTTCATGTATCTCAAGTCCCAGAATCATGCAGTCCTCACACAATCCCAGCAATCCCAACACAACTACTATTCTTATGGAAAGAAGACAGGAATCTGGGTAGACCGTCTAGAATGTGAGTGACACTGCAGAACACAGTGTTCAACCCAGGAGATTCTCCCCCAATCATCTTCCTTAAAAACAGAAACCTCTGTGGGCTGTGGGTGAAGTTCCACAATAGAGAATATGCTTGACAGACACAAGTTCCTGGGTTCAAGCCCCAGCACCATCCTTTTTTTCTTTCATTTATAAAAAAATTAAAAATATAGGGGCTGGAAAATGGCTCAGCAGTTAAGAGAACGTGTTGCTTTTATAGAGGACCCAGGCTAACTTAGCTCCTAATGCCCACATGGCAGTTCACAATCACATCTAACTCCAGGTCCAGGGGATCCAGGATCCTCTTCTGATCTCCTACAGTACTAGGCAAACATAGGGCAAGCATACATACACATGGCAAAACACTCGCACATCAAATTAAATAAATAAATAGAAAAAAAGGAAAATTGAAAACTCCTAACCAGCTTTTACTCTTCTAATTTTCTAACAGGAACACATGTAATAAACTTAACTATCAAAATGTACTTCTACACACTAATCTACTACCAAAAATGTGGAGTCCAGTGTGAAGCACCATGCGTTTAGAATGGCTGTCCAAATGGAACAGAAGTTCAGTGATGTGAGTAGACTTTAGGTCTTGTAATTATGGTATGAGCTATTTTTTTATTTGCAAACTTTTAAATAATACATTTTAAAATTAATTTGAAGCCTGTCTTTTTGGTTTTTTGAACCAAATATTACATCTTTAATTAACAAATATAACTTCTAGTGAATAAATAGCATCACAAATAAAATACTCTATTAGAAATACTATCAGATATTGAAAATAATATTTGATTTTTAACATAAGGAAGGAAAGAGCAGGAAATGCTGAATACTAAGGAAGAGGACATGCAAGGTCAGGAACAAGGACAAAAAGCTAATTGTTTTTCTAGTGCTAAGTCTGTCGCATATTTTTTAATGATAAATAAATGCATAAAATTTATTCAATATTAAAAGTGTAAATTTTAATGTGAGGTGCTAAAGCTTCTATTCTGAATGCCTAGTCTACATGTACAGAAGTTCACTGAGTTTCATGGTCTTTTGGTCTAGTTAATATTGGTGTATGTTTTCATTTATCTGTGAGGGCATTTTAATAATGAAGCTTATAAAATTAAATGATACATAATACATATATATCTATATGTAATTTAAATATAAAATTACAAAGAGGTAAGATATAGGATGTCGAGCCAATGGCCTCATTTCCCAAGATCTTAGTTGTTTTTAATCTGGAAAGTAGAACTGGTACCACTTTCCTCACCAGGGCACATGAGAATCAAAGGAAAAACACATAGCCAAAAGCTTGAGATGTATGTAAGTAAGGCATGCACTGCAGTTCTCTAGCATGCTGAGATACGCACTCAGCCTGCTTACTGAGGGCACCCAGCTGAAAAACAGGAGGTCACACACACTGCCACTCTTTATCATTAAGATGGAACTGAGTCCCATTACACAGAAGATAGGCCAGGACAGTGTTAAAAACTCCTTGTGAAAGCAACATGAGTTCATTTAGAATGTTCGGGCCACAGAAAGTAGCAAGAATTTCCTCCCTCTGACCTACTGCCATTCTGGGTGTCATCTTCCCTTGTCTCTGTTTAGATGGCTGGCTTATGGGTTTCCATCTAAGTGAGTTACCCTTTTGTCGTGGTTTCCAGCAACGGTGTGGCTCTACACTCTGTTGCTGTATTTTCTCGTGCTCCTTGTTTGTATTTTCTTTTGCTCAGTGTTTGCAACATAATATATTTAAATATGGACTGAAAGCCTATAACTTATGGTATTCTGAGCATAATAAAAGCATTACCCATCTTGCCAATATGAAAAATGAGGAACATGATCAAGATATTGGAGAAGACGGAAGCGTGGGAGTGCTATCTTAATCTCATATCTTGAGATCAATAAATACTCTCTAAAACTAATAAATTCTACAAATGACGGATTTCATACTGCTATTCACATTAATAATAACTTCCTACCACAGAAAGTCCTGAAAACTAAAAAAACACAATATAAACAAATTACAGGAAGAGCAGAAACAGAAAAGAGGCTACTGAATAAGTGAGAAGTACCCCTCCAGCTCTCCATTACACCCAAGGACTTTTCCTGCCCTTTACGATTTTTTCCCCCGGACAGGGTCAAGCCATTTAGCACTGGCTGTCCTGGAACTCACTCTATACTCTAGGAAGGCCTCAAACTCACAGACTCTGCCTCCCTAGTCTCCTCAGTACTGAGATTAAAGGTGATTCTGATTTTTCTGCATTTCAACTGTTTAAGATTTTTGCCCCAATTACCTTCATATTCACAGTTTCAGACAAAAAACGAGACACCTTCACACAGCAGCTCTTCCCAAAAGCTTCCCACTCCCTTCACATTCATTCTTGTTTCCTACACAGGCTAGTCTCAAACTCACAAAATAGCTAAGGATGACCTTCAACACCTAACGTCTTGCCTCTGCCTCTGGGGTGCTGGAAGTGCAAGTGCGATCCTATGGCCACGCCCACCCCTACCTTCTTTATTGTCTTTGTTGAGCCTACCTTAGTTTTTTTTTTCAGGTATTAAGACGATGCCCATTTATTACTAAATATGCCCTAGAACCTTGGAATAAAACTAATATATTATACTGTACAAAAATGCTGTTAATAGAGGATAGAGTTTGTGAGCTTTCTTTTTTTCATTATTTAATTTAATTAGTCACTTTACATTCCTATAGCAGCCTCCTCCCAGCCCCCCTCCCACCCTCCTTTTTTCATTCCCCCCTCCCCCTGAGTACCAACCTGCCCTGGGACAGTACTCATGCTTCTGGTTGCTGCTGCTAAGCAGCCTATATAGCCTATGGAGGGTAATTTTCCACAACCCTCCCAGCTCCAGAATTGGTGATAACAAGCTGGTAACTAGTAATGCAAAATTGGCAGTGGTAGGGATAATTCCACCACAGAAATTGGCAAATAGTTCACGTCAGGCTGGTCATTGGCAGTACACTAGTACAAAGGCCTGTGCATCAGACAAATACTGGCAACAAGAGCTTTTTTAGAGCTGTGCAAAGTAAGAGTACTTCCACTTCTTCCCCTAGGGACATATGTCTTTCCAGGCTTTTTAAACAGTGAATTTATTCAGAAGACTTAACTTCCTTGATACTACACTTCAACCAGATACACTGCTGTTCTCATTAACACTGCAGAGCCTGTGTGCAGAAGTGAGCTGCATTTCTAGAGTGAATACTTGTCTTCCCAGTTCTCTTGAATACATGTACATAGCATGCTTGGCCCTAGTCGCTTTAAATAGTACATCCAACTTGGTGTTCATTGTTATCATTACTGAGAAACTTAAGAAAGCATAAGGATATTTATTTATTGTGGTATGATAAAACTCTTTAAAGATGCAGATGCAATCATATCTCTGCCTCCTCTCCTTTTTCCACTTACTCAAACACAAAAACATTTTTTAAAAAATAATAATCACACCACACTTTTCTCTAGCTCTCAGCTTTCTATAAATTAAAAACAAAATTTGTTTAGTGGTGGCCTTGATCCCTTTAATGTCACAAGATCAGTTCCAAAAATGATATCCAGTATACTCAGTGGGATAGGAGAGAAAGAACAGATTATCAGTGAATGTATTGTACAGCATGATGAATCCAGGCTAAAATAGCGCATCCAACTGATCTACCTGAGCCATCTACCTAGTGGCCATAAAACAAAACTATTTAACAGAAGGAAAAACAATCGATGCAAAAATACTCAATAAAATTCTAGCAAACCAAATCCAAGACCACATCAAAACAATCATCCATCATGATCAAGTAGGTTTTATCCTAGGAATGCAGGGATGGTTCAATATTCGGAAATCCATCAATGTAATTCACTATATAAACAAACTTAAAGAAAAAAACCACATGATCATCTCACTAGATGCTGAGAAAGCATTTGACAAAATTCAACATCCCTTCACAATAAAAGTCTTGGAAAGATCAGGAATTCAAGGCCCATACGTAAACATAGTAAAAGCAATTTACAGCAAACCAGTAGCCAATATCAAGCTAAATGGAGAGAAACTTGAAGCAATCCCACTAAGATCAGGGACTAGACAAGGCTGCCCACTCTCCCCCTACCTATTCAATATAGTACTGGAAGTCCTAGCCAGAGCAATTAGACAACGAAAAGAAGTCAAAGGGATACAAATAGGAAAGGAAGAAGTCAAAATATCGCTATTTGCAGATGATATGATAGTATACTTAAGTGACCCCCAAACTTCCACCGGAGAACTCCTAATCCTGATAAACAACTTCAGCAAAGTGGCTGGTTATAAAATCAACTCAAACAAATCAGTAGCCTTCCTTTACATGAAAGATAAACAGACTGAAAAAGAAATTAGGGAAATGACACCCTTCACAATCGTTGCAAATAATATAAAATACCTTGGTGTGAATCTAACCAAGCAAGTGAAAGACCTGTATGACAAGATCTTCAAGTCTCTGAAGAAACAAATCAAAGAAGATCTCAGAAGATGGAAAGATCTCCCATGCTCATGGATTGGCAGGATTAATATAATAAAAATGGCCATCTTGCCAAAAGCAATCTACAGATTCAATGCAATCCCCATTAAAATCCCAACTCAATTCTTCACAGAGTTAGAAAAGGAAATTCTCAAATTCATATGGAATAACAAAAAACCCAGGATACCGAAAACTATTCTCAACAATAAAAGAACTTCTGGAGGAATCACCATCCCTGACCTCAAGCTGTACTACAGAGCAATAGTGATAAAAACTACCTGGTATTGGTACAGAGACAGGCAGGAAGATCAAGGGAATAGAATTGAAGACCCAGAAATGAACCAACACTCCTATGGTCACTTGATCTTTGACAAAGGAGCTAAAACTGTCCAGTGGAAAAAGGACAGCATTTTCAACAAATGGTGCTGGTTCAACTGGAGGACAACATGTAGAAGAATGAAAATTGATCCATTCTTATCCCCTTGTACAAAGCTCAAGTCTAAGTGGATAAAGGACCTCCACATAAAACCAGATACACTGAAACTAATAGAAGAGAAGGTGGGGAAGAGCCTCGAATACTTGGGCACAGGGGAAAAGTTCCTGAACAGAACTCCAATGGCACATGCTCTAAGATCAAGAATTGACAAATGGGACTTCATAAAATTGCAAAGTTTCTGTAAGGCAAAGGACACTGTCAATAGGACAAAATGACAACCAACAAATTGGGAAAAGATCTTTACCAATCCTTCATCTGATAGAGGGCTAATATCCAATATATACAACGAACTCAAGAAATTAGACTCCAGACAACCAAATTACCCTATTAAAAAATGGGGTATAGAGCTTAACAAAGAATTTTCAACGGAAGAAACTCGAATGGCCGAGAAGCACCTAAAGAAATGTTCAGCATCCTTAGTTGTCAGGGAAATGCAAATCAAAACAACCCTGAGATTCCATCTCACACCAGTCAGAATGGCTAAGATTAAAAACTCAGGTGATAGTAGATGCTGGCGAGGGTGTGGAGAAAGAGGAACACTCCTCCATTGTTGGTGGGACTGCAAGATGGTCCAACCACTTTGGAAATCAGTGTGGCCGTTCCTCAGAAAATTGGACATAGCATTACCTGAGGATCCAGCTATACCACTCCTAGGCATATACCCAGAAGATGCTCGAACATATAACAAGGACATATGCTCAACTATGTTCATAGCAGCCTTGTTTATAATAGCCAGGAGCTGGAAAGAACCCAGATGTCCTTCAACTGAGGAATGGATTCAAAAAATGTGGTATATTTACACAATGGAGTATTACTCAGCTATTAAAAACAATGAATTCGAGAGGTTCCTAGGTAAATGGATGGAACTAGAAATTATCATCCTGAGTGAGGTAAGCCAATCACAAAAGAACACACATGGTATTCACTCACTGATTATTGGATATTAGCCCAGAACATTGAAATGCCCAAGATGCAACTCACAAACCACATGAAGCTCATAAAGAAGGAAGACCAAGTGGGGGTGATTCGGTCCTTCTTAGAAGGAGCAACAAAATACTCAAGGGAGAAAATATGGAGACAAAGTGAGGGACAGAAACTGAAGGAGGGGCCGTCTCAAGACCACTCCACCTGAGTATCTATCCCATGTGCAGTCACCAAAGGGAGATGCTGATGTGGAAGTCAGGAAGTGCATGCTCATAAGAGCCTGATATGGATATCTCCTCAGAGGTCTTCAAGAGTCTGACATATTCAGAGGCAAATGCTCACAACTAGCCATTGAACTGATCATGGGGTTCTCAATGAAGGAGTTAGAGTGAAGACTGAAGGAGCTGAAAGGATTTGAGGCACCATGAGGAGAGCAACAATACCAACCAACCACAGCTCCCAGGGTCTAAACCACCAGCCTGGGAGCACTTAGGGAGGGATCCTGGGCTTTAGCTGAATATGTAAGAATGGAGGGCCCTTTTGGGCATAGGTGGAAGAAGAGAACCTTGACCTCATGAAGGCTGGACGCCCCAGGGGGGTGGGAATTTTGAGGGTGGGGAGGTGGGAGTGGGGGGGTAGATAGAGATTACATCCACAGAGAAGAAGGAGGAGGTGTGAGGGGATAGGGGGTTCCTGGGTGGGTGGTGGATGGGTAAGGGGACAACATATGAAATGTAAATAAAACATCCAATAAAAAAATTAAAAAAAAAAACAAGCATACCAAAGAATAATTGGTACATCTGAGCTGATGTCATCGCCAATGTCACTCTGATTCCTAATGCTCATTGCTCTAAGTACCTTATTGCATCCCTGGGTAGCAGGGCTACAAAATTCTAGCAATAATATCACTTCTGACTTTATCTTACTATTAATTGTCATTAAAGGGAAAGAAATCATTAGGTTTAAAAAACAGAAATAATGGTACAATAGTGATTCTTCCAAAATTCTCTCGTACCTAGGGTTTTGTTTTTGTCAGTTTTGTTTGTTTGTCTGTTTGTTTTTGAAACAGGGTTTCTCTATGTAGCTCTAGCTGTTGTGGAACTCCCTGAATAGACCAAGCTGGCCTCAAACTTGGAGATCTGCTTGCCTCTGCCTCTCGAATGCTGGGATTAAATGTTACCTGGTATTTTTAATGGATTTATTTTCATTTATTTATGTGTGTATCTATGTGTGCAGGTGCCCTTGGAAGCCACAAAAGAATGTCAAATTCCCCTGGAACTGGAGTAATTGGCAGCTGGGAGTCACGTGACAGGAGGGCTGAGAACTGAACTCAGGTCCTCTGCAAGAACAACAAGCACTCTTAGCCTCTACACCAGCATGCCAGCTCCCACCTGAACACTTCACTGCACTGCAGGAAAAGTGTGCTGCCTTCAACAGAAGGAATGGTGGGTGCTATTCAGAAGGCTTGACTTGATTCTTATCTCTTCATTTGGAATCACAAAAATAAATTTTGTTTCTCAGAATATAATTTTGGGATTGCCAATGCTGTGTGCTGAAAGTCAAATTTTGTTATCACCTGTAACACAGTGGCAATCAACAACTCACAGCTTAAAGATAAACCCACAGCACCAATGTGGTAGTGATGAACACTGAACTAGGATCAGAGTCATCTTGGTTGGAATCAGAGATTTAACTTTCAACAAGGTAGAAACTTTCTACTATTCAATAGTCTCATTTCTACAATAAAGACAAAAACTATCTACCTCAAAGGGTTACTCAGAATACTAAGAAACTCTATGAAAAGTACACAGCAAACTTTAATATACAGTAAGTGCTTTCTATGCCCATGAATCAACTCCAGCTACACAGGAGTTCATGGTGGCACCTTGCAATCACAGCAGTTTAAACAAGAACACATCGATTTTCAAGCTGTACATAAATCAACAGAGACTAGTGTAAAGCATGTGGCCCATGACTGGGTCTTCTGGTGGGACCTAAGGTTCTGCATTTCTATCTACTAATCAATTAGAGGACATGGATAATGGTCCAGACACTACAGTATGAATATCAGATACCCAACAGTAGACCTTTCCACTATGATTCCTCTGGCAAGTCCAAGCATGCTAGACAAGGTCTCAACTTGTGTCTACCACTCAGCATGTCTTCCCTGAAAAACTATACAACTCATGGTCAAAAGCATGAACCACTCAAAATAACTGCTAAACATAGAATACAATTATAAGAATATCCAGAAACCTGTAGAAAGAAATTGAGGTTTCAAATGAAATAGACCCAGCTTCAGACTCTAGTTCCTGATGTCCTAGCTGTTTATATGACTTTGAATTAATTGTCAAATTTACCAAGTTAAGTTTCCTTACTTGTAAATTGCTGATGGTGCTTAACCTAAAAATTTAAGATATTTCAAATAAAAATATGCATTTTCAAAAAACAGATTCTCACTTTGTAGATCAAGCTTCCGTGGAATATATTATGACTTTTCCTGCCTCTGCCTCCCAAATGCTAAGATCATTATACCCAACTAATAAGACATAACTCAGAAAAAAAATATATGTTAACATATCCATACTCTCATGGGCTGACAATACAGTATGCAACAGGAGGATGACAGCTGCCTCTCCAACTCTGATTCCACTGCTGGAGTTGCTTGCTGCTTTTATCACTGGCCTGCTACTGGCATTCAGCTCAGAGGCCTCTCTCTCCAGCAAACCATCTGAAGACTGACTACTATAGAGGCTCCTTCTCATGAGAAAAAGTCGGCTCTCCTAGTCGTCAACAATTAAAGAGTGGAAACAAACAATGTCACTCACAGAGCTTTTGTTTATACTGCCCACCTCTTGTAGGATTCTCCTCCCACACAGAGAAAAGAGTAAAAACAGAGGTTGTCTCCATCATGGTATTGAAAACAGATTACAGTATTATTTATTCAATTAGCAAAATATCAGCCTGGAGTGGCAAGATGGCTCAATGGTAAGGGTGTTTGTCACCATGCCTGCATGCACCTCACAGATGACATGAGCCTAATTCCTGGGACCCATATGATGGAAAGAGGGAATTGACTTCTGCAAGTTGTCCTCCATACACAACAGTGGCAAGTATGCACATATATGAATATACAAATAAATAAAAATAAATTTTAAAAGAAATTTGTTGCTAACTCTATGAAAATAACTCTCCACATTCATTCTTACTTCTAAAAACTAAAATGGTTTGTATTTATTTTTATTATTTTTGAAATGATATATATGCATGTATGTCTGTTTGTGGGTATGTACATGTGAGTACAGGTACCTATGGAGGCAAAAAGGCATCCGATTCCCTTGGAGCTATATGTAGTTTCAGTCTTTCTGACATGGTTACTGGAAACTGAACTTGGGTTCTCTGTAAGAGCAGTAGATCCTCTTCATGGCTGAGCCACCTCCCTTGTTCCTAGATTCCTTTTTTTTTTGTAGAAATCTATAACACAGACACACACACACACACACACACACACAGACTTACTTCATGTTGTTTATCTTCTTCAAACAGAAATTAAATTCTTTCAAGTATGAGCAGTATAATTTGTTCAACGTGAAATTTTTGTGTCCACTATGTGCTGGTACTACTGGGCACTAAAGAATACACAGAAGAATAAACAGATTATGTCTGTGCCCTTGATGGTTTCACTACTTAGAACAACTCCTACCTCATGTCCAAAGCAGGACACACTGCCAAATAGCTTGGATCCAAAATCTAGCCTTGGCATAGGAGACACTATAAGCCTACTCTACATAAACCACAGCAGCATTGCTAAGAGAACTGAAGTGGCCGAAATCCTTTACTCCGTGCTCAGAGGGCAACAGATAAAATCTGCCAAAAAAGTGGTGTGTAGCCTCCCACTAAACGGTGCTATAACCATCATACCAGACTTCCAGGCTACAGTGCAGTAGCAGCCTCATGTGACACAGAGCTTGTGAGAGCTTTAGCATGCTTACACAGTCCTTGAATATACTTGGAATATTACCACCATCTCTTCCTAACCATGAGTTACTTGGCAAGCTAAAGACCTATCAGAAGCTTCCAGATGTTCACCAGCACACTAGGCAGACAGCAATCGTCATTTTACCTGCCATGCAAGACATACTTAACACTGCACAGCCTGCTTACAGTGATGATATGAAATATCAATACTAAATATCTACCTGTAACCTTATCTTGGAAATAGGCAAACTAAGCAAGAACTAAGTCAGTTACATTTACCATGTTTAACTTGTTAAAACTCTGTCACACTGAGAACTCTCTATTCCTAGGATGCCTGTGGATAGATAGAAAAGCTATTGCCTATATAATCATCCGAGTATGAACTTATATGAATCAGAAACTGGCAGATTTGCAGAATGTGAAGGATTCCGCAGAGACATGATCAGGAGGTGGGGATATAGTTCAGTTAGCAGAAGGCTTTCTAGCATACACAAATCCCTGGGTTCAATATCCATTTATGCATTCCCCAACTGAAGTAGCACTTGCCTGCTATCTCAGATTCAGGATCTGACTACATAGTGTATCTGAGGCCAGTCAGTATAGGACACATGAGACCCTCTTGAGACCCTCTTATAAACACAACAAAATCTCTCTCTCTCTCTCTCTCTCTCTCTCTCTCTCTCTCTCTCTCTCTCCCCCTCCCTCCCTCTCTCCCCCTCCCCCCTCCCTCCCTCCCTCCCTCCCTCCCTCTCTCTCTCTCTCTCTCTCTTTCTCTCTTTCTTTCTCTCTGGGAAATTGTATGTTTAGACATGAGTAAAACCTTCAAATGTAGACTAACTGATTGTTTATATGGATGAGTCTTAATTATATACACAAATTGTTTATACTAAAACCTGGGCACTAACAGAAAACCCCTTCCCATCACTTGAAAATGTGATAAATAGTTTATCTTAAACAGGCACATGAAAAGACACAATATACCTTTTCAGCACAGTCACTTTCAAATAATCCTGCATTAACCACAGATTCTACCTATACAGAGACTGTAGGCTTAGAACCAAAGAGGAGCTATTCCCAGTGTCTCTGACGTGAGTCTGTCTGTGCTCTAAGGCATCACTAGCTATGTGCTCTGATCAAGCAGCATCAGAGTAAAACTACTGTTGAAGTAGACTGGTTTAACATTAAAGAGCAACCACACCTTCTTATATGTAATTTAAATAGAACTCACCCATAGTCCTCTCCACAAAGAAACCCATAAGTGTTTGCTAATGCATCAATGAAGCTTTAAGGGTTATACTTCATGCAATATCTTTAAATGGCCTGACTGAAAACACAGACCTGACTTCCCTCAACACCTCTCGGCTTTACTGTCCTTAGGCAACTCTCAAGACAATGTATCTTCATGTTTTAGACAAGCTACTTCCAAAGTATGAGAGTCACTACCACTGATGAACTGCAAAGCAATGTTAAATGGTTTGCAGATAACTCAGGAAAGCCCAGAAAGCCTCTACAGAAAGCTGGGCCAATAACTCTGATCTGACGACATTGAATAGTTCCTAAAACCCTCTATCACTTCCCCTCCCTCCCGACTCCCTCCATTTGGACTCTTGGTTTTGACACACAGTAGCACATACTTCACACTGAATAACTCCACCTGCTTTCAGCTTGTTTTTAAGGTAATGATGCAAGGTTTCCAATTTAAATACATTCGTTTATAGTTAATACGCAATGAGATACGGACAGTGACAGCAGAATTAAAATGTACTCCGAATGGTTGTCATGGGGGAAGTATTTTAAGGACCCCATAGGGTGTGACTGAAGTGGCAGCTTTGTGATTTGCTTTGTCACTTGAGATCCCTCTATCTCACTGGAGATAGAGACAGCTACTCCAGAGAGCTTTCATGAGGACATGGAATGGAACAAAAGTTCAATGTGAATGAGACTCACCAACAAATTACTAGTGTTTTAAAAATATACCTAGAGAGGAATTAACTGGATCACAAGAATAAGGGATTCTTCATAGCTCTACTGCAAACCCTTTTCTGTTCTGTTCAACACAATAATCCAACAAATATGAAGTATGATAGCCATCTTTCCAAGAAGGAGGAAATCAAAGATACTATCTTGAATTCCATATTATAACTGGATTCCTTCCTATTTAAAAATCCTATGGCTAGAAATGACACTCAGTGGCAAGGGCGTTCCCAACAAGTGTAAGGTCCTGTTTTCAATACCTAGCACAGACAAAAAGGAGGAGGCCCTGCAGTCCTTGCCCATTTGATACTTCTGTGGATTCCATACAAAATGTCCCTCTCAGTTCTTGCATTCAAGGCCTGGCCTCCAACTGTTGGTGCAATTAAGAGGTGACTAGATCCTGAGGGGATTATCCACACTGATGAGTTCAGATCTGCATAGTCTATTCATAGGAGGCAGGGCCATGTTGGACACTTGTCCCTGGCCTTACTAGAAATCCATTTCTTTATTCTCTCCCTCCATTCATCCACTGCTTGGCCACGATTACACGAGAAGCCTCTTCACCACAAACGATACTCTGCCAGTCCACAATCCCAAAACAAGGGGTCAACTAATTCTGAGCCCAGAGCTAAAAGAAGCCTTCTTGTATTTAGGTTTACTACCCTGCAGGTAATTTGTCAAAACTTTAGAAAGATGACAGATTCAGATGTAAAATACATATTTACAATCAGACATATATTTGTTCCAATGTGTCAGCATCCTATCTGACTCACACAGCGTCCCAAGAATTGCTGTTTTCTTGAATTTTACCACAGCAAATTTAAATCAAAGTCATTTTATGTAAAGAATTTTTTTAAATGTGCTTGAATACAAAACACAAAGCACTATCTCCTTATTGTTTTCTTTGCATAATTTTTCCTTATCATTAACTTCTTTAAAATGTCTTTATTTGTACATATACCCTAATCTAACCACTTTAAACAAGGTGGTTATATTACCTCATATACACCTGATAAAACACATTAAGTCACTTCAGATTAACCTTTTGAGCCTAGTGCACTCCACTACATTTATTGGGCATTTTGACTAGAATAATGAGGGATGGAAGGGCAACATTGTGTGGTAACATAAACCAAGGATCTGAGAGCTCAACCAAAGCCACACCCACTCTCTGTGGCTGATCCTACTGGATAAGCAGCTTGATCATTTAGTCCCATTAGTTATCAGCTTCCTGGAACTCAACTAGAGCTCCCCCCCCCCCCCCGAGAAAAAAATGCAAAGGCAAAGGATCCTGAAGCTAACATGAACAAAAACGGTTAACAATAAAATTAATGCTGATTGCAAATGTAACCTTCAAGATGCCCAGAGCCCAGTAATCCCTTAAAGACCAGATAATAAGGTCTGATTGCTTTTGAATGTCACACATGCCTGCAAGAAACAGCCTTGTAAATCGTCAACGCAATTTATGTACAAGGAGTCCAAAGTTAATTTCTACAGTCTAAGCCATTGTTTCCTCCACTTTCGAGTCTGTCAAATTAGCCCTTTATTTCCTGCATGCTTTATATGACCCGTATTCACACAGAGGGATGTTCTGAGTTGGGAAAGCAGAACCTGTTCCCTGAGTGCAAGCCCCTTGAATATTTGCATATCACAACCTTTTGTGTCTTAATTCCATCATCTAAGAATGGCATTATAAGTGCATCATCATCATCATTGTCCTCTTGGGGTTGTTGAAAACTACATACAGCACATAGCTAATGCCACTGCTGGTGTTAGCTTCCTGAATAATGGCCACAGGTACCCTTTAAATGACTTAATGAAAGATTACCTATGAGAGGTGACTGAAGACACAAGAAAAAAAATCTACCAAAAATATCTTCCTGATAGCTATCACAACTGTAAACATTTTATAAGCATATTCTAACATTACAAATATGTATAAATGAAACAATTTAGCAGAGTAGGGCAAAAGAAATCATCCTATGAGCAGAGTCTTCATTTATGGTTTTTGCTGCTAACTGGCTTAAAACATTCTCCCCCAGCTGGTTGATGGTGGTACAAACTTTTAACCCCAGCACTAGGGAGATGGGGGAGAGGGGCTCAGGAGAATCTCTGAGCTCAAGCCCAGCCTAGAACTCCAAAAGGAGTTAAGTCTACAAAGAGAAACCTTGTCTGGAAAAAAGAAAGCAACAACAATGTTCTCTCCTAGTTTATGACTTAACATTGACATTGTCTTTCTTGGTCCTATAGAATCTTGAGCTCTAACTTGAACCCCAGCAAAAGTTTGGTTATATTTATTCTCAACCTTGACCTTTTTCTTAGACAATGCAATCACCATGAAAGCCTAGCCTGGCCTACTAGACAAGCAGAAACTGCACAGAATAAAATCACCCCATCCCAGAATAGCCAGCACACAACTACACCCAGCCACACTACATCCTGTGCCCAAACCAAATCAGCAGAGCCATCTATCAACCCACAGCTGACTTTAGATGTGCTCAGTGACCTACGCAAGGCCACAAGAACCATGCAGCTCGTCCATAGAGTTGATAAAGGCTACGTTTTCCCAAAGCAATGATTAACTCACAAATACTTTCACTTCCTGCTCATAAGCCCATCCAGATTAACACTTAGCACACTATGGTCTTTAGACACTACTTTTTTGAACTGGTCACTGGACAGATATGGGAGGGATCTAAGGAAAATGGAAAATGCTGCTCTAGATGCTAGGCTCTGTTCAGATATAGTACAAGTCAAGGCATATAGTAGTAATTAGTGACTGCATAGCCTAAGGTAAACTGGCCCAAGTGGTCAGTGAGCACGGAAAAAATGGAATCAAGATGGCAAGACAGAGGGATAGAGTTTTAGACCATAGCATGAAATCAAGGTGTGTATTTACTCCTAACTTCCTTACCATGAACTTTCACCTTCTTCAAGCAACTGTTACTTCGTACTTAGCTAATGAGGTCAACCAAAAGTCAGCCCTCATTCATCACAGAAATTGGGCTCCTTAGAATAAGCAATTAGGAATTAACCCTTGACCTTACAGATCCAGAGACTTCTTATCAGCATCTTTAACCAAAGTGACAATGCATCTCTCCAACAGAAAAAGGAGCTTTTATCTAGACGCCACTCAGCAGGGCTGTTTTTTCTCTGTTCTCCAAAACCAATGAGGAACAGCTACTCACACATCACTTTGTTTGAGGGCCGTAGCTGACTTTCATATTCATTCCTGGTGAAGCGCAGAGAGCTGCACACAGAAAGAGGGAGGAGCTATCAATGGATGAGTTCTAACGCTGAGTGCGCATACTCAGCCCAGAAGCGCTCGAGGAAAGAAAAATGTACCTGGGTTCCTGACTCTTCCTCCCGGTTCTTCTTTAAACATCTAATTATGAAGAAACTTATGTGTTTGGATCTTTTTTTCTCTCTCTGGGGATTCCAGAAATCAAATCACTTTGCCAACACGGCCAGGAAAACAAATCATTTGTGTTGTGGCTGAGCCATACGGCTCCCTTCACAAACACCAGCCGAGCCTGCACAGCTTTGCTCTCACAAAGACATTTGGGAGAAGATTTTTATGGCAACAGAGGAAATGTTTCTACTAAAACAACACCTACACTTTGCTGGAGATATTTTCAGGAGGTTTCCCCAACTGCTGTTTAAGCCGTTCAAATATCTCCTTTAAAAGTCTGGCTCGCAATGAAGCTGGTGGGCCCTGTGGGAGGATTTAACCTGGAGCAAGTCACTTAACCTGGCAAGACCTCAGGCCTGTGATAAAACAGAAACGTCAGACCCTTCAGGAGTCTACAAAATGATGCAAGGATACACAGCTAACACCCAGGTTACATAACAGGAATAAGGATGGGCACTGGAAGGATTGGTGACAAATTCAATGCTAAATTAACCTTAAGAGTCTTGGAGAATAAAGATGGGCTATAGTCACTGTGGTCTTGTAAATAGATGCTACTTCAGGACCAAAAGGTAGTTCCCAAGCTGCTTGAGTAAGGCTGACTGAAGACTCAGATCCTCCTAAGAGAGATCTGCCTCCATTGCTCCCCCATGGTTCAGCACCACTAACAGCTAATATCAGTGAACAAAGTCTCCCTGATACCTGCTGCAAAGCCTGAATTCCAGCTCAGCTTCTCCATCCTGAGTCTGCTCTTCCCTCCACAGCCTGGGTACCTGGAGCACTCCAGAGTGAACCTCTATCCAATGACCTTTAGTTTAGAGGTCATTCCAGGAAACCCAAATAGAGACAGCACAGACACATTCATTGTTTAGCTAAAAAAAAAAAAAAAAGTAAGTCCCACCAAGGTTATGAGACGTTAAATTGCACAAACCAGGAGTGATGCTGCTGGAACAGGAGCCCAGTATCTTTAAACCGCCATTCACAATCACTTGATGGCACTTCCATCATTTTGACCAATAAAATAAACAGTTGGATGCTGTCCTCAAGGTAGACTTCAAGAAGCAAATCGGCACAGGGAAAAGCATTATAATAATAAATAGGCAACTTACAGGCTTCCAGCGCAACTCAAGGGTGGCTTGTTTGCCCTGGGTGCAGTAGCCAGCAACTGGGCCAGAAGCAGGGAGGAATGGGTTTGATACCAGGGTGTAGTTATTAGAGCCACCTGATGACAACAGCACAGGCTTTTGAGAGGCGAGGGTGGAAACCATGACATCAACACAGCTATTCCTACAGGTACTGACGGTGGAGACACAGAGAGATACAACGGCTCTTCCTCCACGACAGCCTTCACCAGTGTTCACTCCACAATCTACCCAGGTGCCAGACGGCAATGCAGCCTGGAAGCAGGAAAAAGGCCTGGAACAGACAGATCTCATGAACAAAGCTGTGCTTAAACAGCCCAAGAGTACAGCAGGAAAGTAACCAGCAATAAGCAGAAACACTCTGAGAATGAAATCGAACAATTTAAAGCATGAATCTTCCTACAGCCACTGAAATGGCAAGTGATCCCACATGTTCTAGCAGCGCTAAGCAGGGGTACAAGGCAGTATGTGCTCACACACTCACTGGCTCGTCACAAGCACAGGGATCTCTGCTACTCAGCTCAAAACCTAAAGGAGAAGGCTCCCAGGCATGGTGGCTCAGAGCTTTAATCCAGCAGTGGTGGGACAACTCGTGGACAGATATGCAGCAAGCAAGACTCTGTCCTTTAAAAAAAAAATAGAACTAAAGGAAATAATATAAAAATAAAAACCATGATTGGGATTACAGCTTAGTGGTGAGCACTAGTCTGGGTCTATTTCTACCACCAAAAATATATAAGAACTGGGGGCTGAATGTTTCCCATCATTCTCTGTTAAATAAACTTTTAAAAATCTAATACTTCAAAGAGTTTCTGTCCCCCACCCCAGCCTCCTCCCAAAAACCAGTTTATTTGATAGTGCTTGAATTTCATTATCCAAATTTTACCTATTCAGCTCAAACTGTTCCTCTCAACGCTAAGCCAAATTAGCTGCTGCTGTCCTATTCTAGAAGGCTAGATCAACCTTTACAATTTCATGTGCTATTCAACAAAGCAGGAACTAGAACACAGAATCTTCTCAGCAATCCTATGCTGACTTCTCCTCCTGAAGCAGAGGGAGGGCCAGGGAAGGGGAAGGAGAAGAAAACAGAAAACAAAACTAGATTCCCAAAGATGGGCAGCCACAGTTCAGCAAGCTTCGGCTTCCCAGAGACAAACATAGCGTGGCTCCTCTCTGATCAGCCTATTTTAAAAATCTCTTACATTACAGACCCTGTGGAGGAGATGGGATTTGTTCTTTCAATACAGACTATGAGCACATTTTTGTCCCTCTACCCTCCAACAAAACTTCTTTGAGGTCATTAGATCTCTTAATGGCTTGAGAGGGGATCTGGGGTTGAGATTCAGCTTTGCTTCTAGCTGCCTGTTTGGCATTATATAGGCCAATGATTTCTGTGCCTCTGTTTTCTCATTTCCTTCTGACATGATGTAACCCCATAACTACATAGGCTCTACACTCCTTTTAGCCCTGACCGGACTGATCCCACACAAAGACAACAAAAACCCTTTACAGATCCAGATCAACCATCTCTTCCTTGACATGGCCCAGATGTCTATTTGTGAGGCTGCTTTCTAGAATTAAAAGTACAATCTATGGTCACAGCTGAGAAAAAAAAGTCTGACCTCATTCCTCACTCAGCTCTCTGTGATCTCATCCAGCAATTCGTACACTGGGTCCAGGGTGGTCTGACTGCAGAACAAGCTCAATTCTTCTCCTTTCCTGTGACCATACCCCCTGCCATGTAACCTTCAAGTGCTGTCCTCTGCTATCACAGGCCACACTTGCCTTTGGCCAAGAGGATATTAGCAAACATGCTGTAAGTAAAGGCTTTGGAAGTCCTTGTGCAGCAAGCTTGTCCCTTCCATTCTTGCTCCTGTGCCTAAGCAAACATGCCAGAGCAAGTATGCCCAAGGATGAAGGACACACATCAGAAATAAGTCACCCCAGCCACACTAGCTAAAACCATCCTAACTCACAGCATAGGCACATAGGCCAACTCAACTGAGGGCAGAATTGTTTGCCCAGTCTACCAGAGGCCATAGGTACTGCTGTCAGCTGAAGTCAGCTAAGCCCCAGATGGAGAGCAGGTAAACCTCTAAACTTTTAGGATGGGAACATATTTTTAAAAAATTAGGTATCTTCAGGGCTGGAAAGATGGCTCAGCAGTTAAAAGGACTTAACTGTTCTTTTTGTAGGCCAGGATTTGGTTGCCAGCACCTACATGAAGGCTCACAACTATCTATAATTCCAGTGAAAGGAGATGCAGCTCCTTCTTCTGACTCCCAAGGGCATCAGGCAGGCACATGGTGAACATACATACAACATACATAAACACACATAAAGACACTTGTAGTAGAAATGAAATAAATAAGTCCCACTTGGTTTCTGGTGTTGGTTTTTCAAAATAGTTTGCCCTGGCTGCCCTGGAACTTGCACTGTAGACCAGGTTGGCCTCAGCCTTGGGGATCTTCCTGACTCTGCCTCCCGAATACTGGTACTAAAGGCATGCAGCATTACACCCAGCTAATTTTTTAATTTTGCAAAGTGTTTTTTAATTTTATTTTTTGATTATATGTGGAGGGGGTTCACAGGTCTTAGACCCACTGGGACTAGAGCTATAGGCAATTGTGCACTGCCTACTGTGAGTAGCAGAAACTGAACTTCAACCCTCTCCCAGGGTAGTATGCTATGCACTCTTAACCACTGAGCCAACTCTCCCGCTAACTCCCCACCGAAGCTTACATTATTACCTCCCACTGAAGTTTTGTGGTTGCTTGTTATGCAGCTTACAATGGCAATACATAATGGATGCCATTCCTGAGGATGCATCCAGGCCAAATGTAAGGACTATTTCTAGAACTAAAGTTCGGAGTAATGTTACCCTGCACACTTTAAATCCATCAGCACCTTCAAGGCTCTCAAAGTCCCAGGATGAAGAAATTGGCTGAACTTCATCTAACCCGTATTTCACACAACTGGTTTTACCACAGGCCTCCAAGTTCAATCCCCAATCAAATTAGCCCCCAGGGTTACAGCCCAAGTCTAGGCTGAATAGTCTATTCAACCTCTTTGCTTAATATACTATATATTTTATGTTTTTTTCCAAGATGGCTAATGGGCCCTTAGAAACAAAAACAACAAGAAACACCCCACAAGCACTCTGACTTTACAAAATCACCAATGATTAGAAATTAAGGGTGAATGACCAAGTATCCAAAATCCAACTATCTATTCAAATACTCTCTACAATTTTAATATTCCCATGTGTCTCTGATGACCTGACATGGACTCACTATCCACTTCATCCTGTTTCTCCCTACTCCTGCCCCATGTGTACTATGCATCTGCAACTACGTTCAATTCCATCAAGTGGTCCTGGAGAAACTCTCCAGAGCTTGGTCAAATGTGTGGTGAACCTGAAATCCTGGTTCCACAATCCTCTAAATCAGCAGTCGTCCCCTCAACATGTGGAAGTTCATCAAGCACTGCAGCTTTCCTGCTGGCCTGGCTTAGGCAGCACTAAAGCCCCGCATGTCCAGTAGCCACAAGGTGGCACCATAAAAGCTGGTAAATAGAAACATCCACTATTCTTTGATGCTCAGACTTCCATTTCAGGTGCTTAAAATAACAACACCAACATAAAGTGTAGCCTCTGCAATGTGGAGTTTCTTCTGCAAAGGCCTCAGCTCTTAGTCACATACAAATCTAAACACGAACAGGACAACTAGCTTCGTTCGTTTTTCATGTACAGTATTTCTCCAAAGCTTCTACTGGGACCCTCAGATCACAGTGCAAGACCCACTCTATAGAACTGACCTGGCATTAATGTTTTCTTACTATAAAACACAGATGATTTGGTGTTGCCTCCATACTAAAAGGGGTCCACCAGGCTTATTCCAGTCACTGTAGGTGGCTCAGAAATAAACAATGAACACTTGGTGGGGAAAGTATGTGGCTAGGGGGAGAAAGGGACAGCTGGAAGAAAAAAATGACATGTAAGATGGGGACTGAATACAAATATGACTGAGGTTTCTGAGTGTCCTGTCTTCATCCTCTTCTGTGCACAACCTCAGGAACAGATAAGTACTAACACTAGACAACAACCAAGACCACAACCAACGGGGGATTAGGGGACCAATGACGTAAAGACTCCTGATCCCTGCCTCAGTCAGCCAAAGTGACCACTGTGAATTTAGAAAGAATGAAGAGCCAGACTTTCTGAAAGGTTTTATTTTGTTCCACTTCTAATTGTGTGTGTGTGTGTGTGTGTGTGTGTGTGTGTGTGTGTAGGCAGGCTTGCCCATTTCCAGTGCTGGCAGAGGCCAGTAAGGGCACTGCGCGCCTCTTGGAAGGAGAATTACAGGCAGTTATGACCCACTCAGAACTGCACCAGGGTCTTCTAGAAGAGCAGTGTGTGTTCTACTGCTGAGCCACCTTTCATCGCTAAACCCACATTTTTAAAAATTAGGTACTTATCAAAAACCTAAAAGACATTCAAAAAACATACAGGATATGACCATATATTTTCCTAATCAAAAAAAAAAAAACCCTCCATTTACTTTCTGGAGAGAAATATTTTAAACCATCTGTGGCTCTCAGACTCCTGATATGTCATGAAGGACACACAAAGAAAGAATTTCAGAGCTGAGTGACTTGGATTTTCTGCTTCATATCACTGAGGTCACCAGAGAAATACTTCTACTTCCACCCTGGACACAAAATTCCATACTCGAGTTATGAAGGAAGCTGTCATCTTTAAACAGAGAGACAAAAATAAGTGCAAACACAAGGCATCTGAGAGGCGAAAAGCCGGGTGCTTGCAGGGAGAGCTGGAACAGGTGCTGTCTACTTCAAGACCCTACTGACAGACAGCGAGTGCTTGAGCCAGGAACGCCTGCCTGGCTGTGCATACCTGCAGCCTTGCTCTCCAAGACTGAGTTTCATTTGAACTTTCCTTTGGAGCACCTCATGCCCAGTCACTGTATCTGAAAATAAGGGCTGCACAGGATTTTTGACACTTGGGGAGATCCAAAACATCTCAGAATCGGTTTAACCCTTAAAATTCAAAATTAAGAAAAGGTATTTCCCACTACCGTTTCATTATTCTCCCATACCCATAACCTGCCCCACTGTGCGCTCCCCTGCCTCTCTCTCTGTGTGTGTGTGTGTGTGTGTGTGTGTGTGTCTGTGTGTGTGTGTGTGTGTGTGTGTGTGTGTGTGTGTGTTATTTCCTTTCCATCTAAATCCTTTTTAAAACTCCATGTAAAAGTATAAGCCCACACAACTGGCCACTAGTTATGTCAGGAATTAGACAGCAGGCATATTCTGTGACTGACACTCCCTTTTGTGACAGGCCTTCAGCTTCTCAGGGGAAACATTCCAAAATTCATTTGTGCCCTCCCACAGCCTGATTTTCTGCATGCATTCTTTCAAAAACCATCTCCATCCCCTGGGAAGAAAGAAAACTGATACCAAAATTAAACAAAGGCGGCCTTCTGAAGGCCTCTCACGCAAAGCTTTGCAAATAAAAGTGATTTCTTGACTTTGTTCTCTCTTTTCTCTCCACAAAGTTAAATCCCTCATGGTTGGGTTGTTCATTATTTTCATTTACAAATGTGTATCCAGGTAGGAATATCATCATCCCCACTACAGAAGGAAGCCCAGCTAGCTAATGCCCAGCACAGGAACCACGGCGACTAGAATTCCCACAATGCACTACTGCATCCGCCCCCAGTTTCTTGCCAACGCTGTTCCTTAATTGGCCATGAATAGTTACGGTCAGCCCCAGTAATTTCTGCACCCTGGATAGCATAATCTCCTAAAGCACTAACTGCAAGCTTAAAGTCCAAGTTTTGAAAGAGCATCCAATTAATGATCATCATAATAATGATGAAAGAGATGCCAAACCGCTGTGTGGAGTCTAGCATTCACAGTGGATGCTCAGCAAACTGAACCAAATTACTCTCCTACCGTCCACCCAGTCATTTCTAGCCCCATTTTTACTCTGAATTTTTGTCCTTTTGAGACATTGTCATTATATGTCTCATGCTGTCTCAGATCTAACATTTTGAGCTTTGTCTGTTTGTTTGTATTGTTTGTTTGGTTTTTTTTGTTGTTGTTGTTCTGTTTTAAATCATAGTCCCTTATAATCCAGACGGGCCTCAAACTTGCAGTGCAGTTTAGGGTGACCTTAAACTTCTAATCCTCCTGCCTCCACAGCCTAAGCATTGGGATTACAGGTATGCAACACCATTCCACTTCTCCTCTGACATTTCTTTAAATGGTCTCTTCAGTAAGGAAACTTTCTGGAACTCCATAGAACCAAAGGCTGTGATTTCAAACTTCAGATTCTATCCACTAACCAACACTGAGCAAGGACACTATCTGAATATAAAGATTATTGCCAACAGCTGATCTCAGGGAAATCACAAGTCCTATCAAAAAGGCATCTCTAAATGACTATGCTGCATCTGGAGACAAATGGTCTCTGCACACTTGGCCCACACTTCATGCCATATCAATGATACTGACATGAAGCTCCCTTGTTCTCATGGAACTTCATCCTGGATCAGGCACTGACAGCAAACAGAAGAAAATGAACTGGATACCAGAAGATCCTAAAGGTAGGATTACAAATCTCAAGGATTGTAATATTAAAGCAAGAAAGTAAAACAAAATCCCACATGGCAAAAAATTTAAGGGGTTTAGATCATCAACGTAATGATATTGTAAAGAAAATGACTCAGTCAATGAAAGAAGGTGCAAAGGTCCTGTGACAGGCATGAGTGAGTAACAGCATTTGGCAAGGATAACCAGCAGAGCATGAAGAAGGTGAGTTGTGACAGATGAAGTCAGAGGCTACAAGGAAGGGACCGTGCCAGCCCACAAGACCCTTGTTAGGGCTTCGGCTTACATTTTGAACGATTCAGGAAGCCACTACAGGGTCAGAGCAGAAGGACATTATTGGATATATTTTTAAAGACTCACCCAGGCTGCTTTGTCAAGAATCCTCTGCAGATGGTTGACAGCACGCACAGAGAAACTAGCCAGCAGGCTCCTATAGAATCCAGACAGAGGAAAGCAGGGATTAGACAAGAAGGTAATGGTGAAGGCAGTCTAAACTGGCTGCCTTTGGGACACATTTTCAGTGTCAAATAGAATCATATCCTGATGAACTGACATCAGCATTTGAAGATGGGCATTGGTTTTGTTAGTTGCTTTTTAGTTTTGTTTTTTTTTTTTCTCTGCTAAGTGTTGTTTAGCAATAGGCATCACCCAGGAGTTTCTGTGCTTAGGGCTTGGTCTTCGGCTTGTTACTAACAAAAACAGTGGAGTCAAGTAAAAGGAGGTTACAAGGCTGAGGATGTGCCGCTAATGGGGACATGTGACACTGCTGGCTCCTCTATTTCCCAGATGCTACAGGAGAACAGCTCCTCACCAAACACCCCTGGTCCTGGCTTTATGACTAATCAAAACAAGGTGACTAAGTAACCATGAGATTAACTTAGGACACTCTGACCCCAACCAAAACTCCCCTTCTTCTAAGTTGTGGTCTTGGGGATTTGTCAAGTGATAGGAAGCTGACTAATGAAATGCTCAATGAAGCTCCAAATCTTTGCTCACTAAGCTGTAAGTCCTGTGATTTAAGGTTATACACTACTTTATGCCTCCACCCTCTGTCTCTCAACAAAACCACAGTCAGCCTGGGCACTAGTGACCGTAGGCACATTTCTCTGTCTTCCCACTGAGAATCCAAACATTTTCATATTCCTGTTTTCACTCTCTCCATTTCCCCTTGCCTCTGTCCCTCCCTTCCCCATCCCTCTCACTCTTCTTATGTCGCGCCCCTGTGGCAGCGCCCAACCATATCCCAAGTGGTACTGAGGCTCTGGCTTCATCTCCCCAAAACTATCTAACCAAAAACTGCAGAGAAAATGATGACCCAAATCATATATTTTTTGATATGATGCCAACACTCAGACCCTGTACCCCGTCTCCAAAGAAGCTTTCTACAGCCAGCCAACCTATAGCTCCCTTTCTTCCCCCATATTTCTTCACTGACATTGGAATCAGGCATTATCACTCTGGAACAGAACTGTCACTTTGAGTCTCCAAAATAATACTCTCCCAGCCTAGAAAGTCCTCTCCTCCCTCACTTGAACAACTTCTCTTAAATGCACATATCCATGCACTCTGCTCACAGTCTGGCCTCTACAAAACACTCTGTTCAGGTCCTATGCCACATGTCCCTTCTGTACTGCCAACCAGGTATTTGCTTTAAGAACACATGCCAACTGGTATTCACTTTACATGCTCCACCCACACAACAGAGCATTTCATACATGTTAGGTCTTAGACAGTGACAATATCCAAGAAAGGACAGTCTTGCCTTAGCTCAAGCTGGACTATAGAAGAATTTTTGGTAGGTAGATAAAAGCCAGCATTCCTCAGGAATTTATGAAATGGATTCCCATCTGCCAAAAAGTCATTTCCCTTGCCTTGGGCAAAAGGAACACATGGCTCTCCACTGACATATACCTGTAGTTGTATATCAACCCCCACTCTTGCCTTCAAAGCCCCCAAGCTAGCATCTTGGGCTTTCTCACCTCCCCCTAAACCCTGAACTCCCAGGCCTGCCCAACTCAGGGCTTCTCTCCCCTAGAGGCATCCTCCCTAGACACAGCCTCCTTATAACCTGCTACTCTCTTTTCTCTCTCACTGTTCTTCCTTCCCCTGAAGATAGACTTGGCCATGTCCAGCCGGCTTTTTTTTCTTCTCTGCTCTGGACTCTTCCAGACATGCCTGGTTCCCCCCTCTCTCCCTCTCCAACCCCTGCAATAACTGCCCCCCTCCATCATGGAAAAGCCATATCGGTGGTTTCTTTTACTGCATCCCTACACACAATGCACAGATAATAAGTTACTTATTTTGATGACAATAAGGAATAAGTCCTCTCTTTTATCTAAGTTACCTAAAAATAGACACTGAAAATCCCTAAGAATTTATTCATCGTCTTTGAGTAGGATGGAACCGCAGTCACGTCCTACCACCTCTTTCTGTGCTGCCCCCCACCACCATTTTCCTTCATCCACTAAGGTTCTTTTAAGATAAATAGCATTCTACAGAACAAAACTTACACCTAGGCTTATCTCATAAGACTGGAGTCCCAGGCACATGACATCCAAAAATCATAACCAAATAAACATTTTTAGCTTACAGTCAAACAAGCCACCGGCTTCAAGGGACAATCACTGGAAATGGAATGAGAAGTCCTGGGCTGCTGATCATCACAGCTCTGTCATCACTGCACTCTCAGGGATTAGACCTGGGGCCACAGGATGACAGAAGCAAACAGGGAAAATGATGGCCTTCAGTCCAACAACTGACATTCCAAGCAGGGATCTTTGCTGCATGTCAGAACTGGATACTTTCTCCATCCTTTTGTATTAGCTTCTTGGGGCAAGGTGTCATTGACCACCCCCAATGGCAGAGGCCACCCAAGAAACTAAGTCCTTATGTTCCCTAAAAGAGATGACTCCTAAGTTGTCAAAGTGATAAGTAGACCCTCCATTAATCTTTTGTTCTTCAAAGCAACTGCCTGCTATTATTAACTGACATAGATAATAAATACTTGTGAGTGCCTCACCCAGAAGAGGGCAGCCCCATTACCTTGTTCTCTAGAGCCTGGGGCAGAGCACAGGTAGGACCTATAGCTCCTCTCATGAGGTGAGATCTGCACTTAGAGTAAAGATATCAGTTAGACATTGCCAGGAAGACCAAAGCAGGAAATGAAGAGAGCCTTTTCTCAAAGGCAGGGAAGGACACTGGGTAAAAAGAAGAAGAAATCAGAATTGTGATTTATGCCTGTCAGCCCAGCAAAGGGAAGGCTGAGGCAGGAGGACGCCAAGTTCAAAGACAATCTCAATAAGAAGAGGTTGTCCCAAAAAAATGAAGTAAAATAAAATAAGTTTAAAACAACAACAACAACAATAATAATAACAACATCATCCTGGAAAGTGAGAACGATAACAACTGCGGGAAAGTTAGAAGTGAGAAGAGTCAGGTGGGGCTTTCTGGCCTAGTAAAGGGATGTGGAGTCGGGTGGGCAGACAATGAGAATTCCTTCAAATAATTCTCAGTGTGCAAACTGTCTGCAAGCATCTGACACCACTGATCATGGTTCTTTGGAAACAACATGCCTACCATAATCACCTCAAAAGAAAACAAAAACGCTCAGTAGCACACACTTGCCTCTCTGAACCACAGATGACTGCTGGGCAGACAGAAGCAAACACTAGTGTCTCTTGGGAGCACTTGAACTAAGACACAGTGGCCACAGACAATTGGTGATTAATACTTAACTAAAAGTTTCCAGAGTGGGTAATAGTGGATACTAAGAGACACGGCAGACTCGGTTGAAAAAAAAAGTAGTACAAATTCTATGGCCTTCATCCTGTTAAGATATCAATCAAGTCTATTTCCCCTCTTCTCAAACTTGGCTCGATAGCTGGGGTGACCTTCAGAATGCAATGGGACTTGTCATCCAGGTATTCTTAAGGGCACTGGAGGCTTCTGCCTTTGCACTTTACAATAATCCTCCTTAACACCTCGTGCCTCTTGAGTGATCCAACCATTCCACACGGATGGAGCAGCGCAGAAAAGACCAGAGTCGTTCTAGCTGAGCTCATCACTGAACTCAAAGGCTCATGTTCAGTGAGTCATCTCAAACATCCCAACCACAAAGAACAGCAACTGCTTCAGTCTCTCATGGAGCCGTGTTGCCCGGCTGAGACCAGTCAACCCACAGGCACATGATATGCTGGCTGTTGTTTCAAGCCAGTAAGTTTGGGTGTGCTCAGGTACAAAGCAAGAGAGGGTGAAAGCCCAGAGCAAGGAATGAGTAAAGGAAGGACAGAGATACCGACGAGACCCTGCAGGGCACGGAGCCCAGTGCAATTCTAGAACTTGGCACTTAAGCTCCAGGAGATCTGATCAAGTTGTGGGACATATCTGGGTTCTTAGTCTCATTAATAAAATAAGAATGGACTCAAAAAGGAAGCTGGAAGACCTTCATACTAGAGTTAAAAAGAAACCCCACCCTTGGGTATCAAAGCTATAAATCTCAGGAGGTGACTGGAAGAGAAAAATGGAGAAGACAAAGAGAGAAGGAGGCCATACTGCTTGAGTTATGCCAGTATGGAGGTCAGATACATGGCAGATACAAGTCACGCATAATGATGACACTATATTTATAGCATTGCTACAAGATGACACACTATGTTTCCCACTAAATGTCCAATGATTTTTAAAAACACTGTTTTCAGTTTGCTTACATTTCTCTAATGTTTTTAAAGCGTGTACAATCCATATTGTTCTAAGTGATACTAAGTGTTAAGGATTAGATTTCCATTTCATCTTTGGCCTCAAGTCCAGGCATTCCTCCAAAGGCTATCCTGCTATAGGCTATCATGTGTTTGACTCCAACTCAAAACCATCAGATATTCCAACAGCCCCATCCTCTCCTTCTTCCTCCTGCCCTCTCCGCTGTCCTTCAAAACCCAACTCATGGATTTCCTGTCACTCACCAACCTCTTTCCTGTTTCCTGACAGACTTAAGTGTAGTGAGAATTTCTGAATTTTAGTTTCTTTTAAAAACACAGAAATGTTATAAGAATATATTTTCACTTTAATCCCATGTGTGGGATATGGGCCTACTTCAGTGTCCACAGTAGCTAGATTTGCCTCGTGTTCTGGCAGGGGTGATTTGTCAGCTGTAGATAGATTCTGTGATTGTGTGATACCTGGAATTCTAGGGACTTTTTAGAGGGTGTATAAATGCTAGGGACCCGAGAGTGGGGTGGGTTGTTGTTAGACGCTATTGGTCATGGTTTGTTAAGTAGTGATGTACAAATTGAAAACAAGACGAAGAAATTAAATACCCTAATGGCGAAGATCAAACTTACTCTAAGAAACTGGATGCCCCTAATCAGCAGGAGGTAGTCTGAAGGATAAGGCTGCCCCCTTTCTGACCCCTGACTTTATTCAGGAATCTCTTTCCTTTCCTCCCTATCCTTTCTTCTCTCTTATCTAGTGTTAGAGAGTTGAAAGGGTAGGAGAAAAAAGATAGAGAAGGATGGAAAAAAAAGGACTCAAAAAGTAGCCGAAGTCCAGCTACACTTAAGTATACTGTCACTTAAATATACAGAGGCCACTATATGCTAATAATACCTTATAATTCGTATGATAATTACTTGTTTAGACTTCTAGTTTCTGAACATACTGTAATTTCCTTGAAAGCACAAATCAAGTACTATTCATTACTAAGTCCACAATGATCCGCAAAGTGCCTGCATCACAAGCCTCCCTGCAGAATGAGCCTTTTCTGGTGCTGGGGAGCCTTTTCTAGGTGCTTGAAATGCCTTTCACAGCAGCTTTTAAAAACTCTCAGAGAGGGGATTATAACTCACTAGATGGATGGGAAACTTAGATAACTAAAGAGAAAAATACATACTTATCTAAAATTAGAATATACAAGGTAAATCTGAAATCTAGATGGACAGATACATTTTACCCTTCCGTTTCCCTGCATTGCGTATTTTCCATCTTATAAAGTTAAGTACATTATAATTAGCTGTATGGATAGTCATCAGAAAGCAGAATTTCTAATCTTCTGCTCATACAGGGCTTCCCATAGAGCAGAAAAGAAAGCATTATAATGACAACTTAAAGTCACCTGTTGGAAATACCTTTTGGGATATGTACCCCTTCTTACGGTATGACATCCTAAATGCTGAGTATCCTTGAAGTGAAAGGACAGTTCGTAGTCGTTGTCTTCAGAATGCCTCTGCCTGTTCCATTTCACCCAAGTGTTCAGGAAGCAAAAGAAGTCAAGATGGTGCCTCAGGAAGGGCCTCAGCAGGAAGCAGATGACAGTCTGAGTACACAACTAAGGGGAGTTCATACGGGGTGATTTACCAGGTATGGCAGAGCTTAGGAAGCCAACCAGGAAGCATGACAGAGATTAGGGCAGAAGGAGAAGGGAGGTATAGGAACCCACTGAGCACAGCTGTATCTGAAAGCTGTATGATTCTGTAGCTTCCAGGAGATGTACTGTCATCTATCAGAACGATGGTGAGAAATCTAAGGGAGCAAGTCCCCTAACCTAACACCCCTCCCCTCATTAATCCCCTCTAGGAGCCGCCACCAGTTCCTGGACATAGCAGTTAGCACCCGCCTAAGGAACTGGAAAGGAAAGCTCTGGAAGTTCAGATGAGTAACATCCTCTACTGGAAGTCTCACACTTCTCTCCTTCCTGGTGGGTCTCTTCCCTCAGAGGAGAACTAGGCATGTAAGTGTAAATAAAACCTAGCCCAGGAGCTTAGCTTATAGGAACTGCAGATGTCTGGCAGCTTAGCTCTTACTCTTTTCCTGAGTGTGCATGCAGAATCTGCTAGTGACTCATCCAGATCTCTGTACCTCCCCAGTGACTCAGTTTCCCTATGTGCAAGAGGTGTTATTCTAGGAACCTACATTTTCCTGTCAGTGTACCTTTCAGCTACAAAAACAGTAGGAAAGCATTCAAAAGTCTTTGCCACAGAGGTTGGTTTAAAAAGTCTGGTTCCTACTGCCTAGTGTAACAGCTCAGCTTGTAAACATTGTGCTATTTCTCAAGGCCCCCAGCACAAGGGAGGTCATTTGCCCATCTTGGGATCAGCTAATTAGCCCTTTTTATGGTTACCTTTCCTTTCTTTTCCAATTGCTTCTGACCCCTAGTGGCAGATATAGGACCCTCCTGAGTACTATTTATACTCCCAAGTTAAGCTGAAACCAGTTTTAGAAGACAGCAACCTAAGATACTAACTATAGCGTTTACTCTGAAGTGAAGAAAAGCATGTTCAATTTAGAATCATAAAGTCAGGCTTCTGAACAGCTGCTTGGCTTTGGCCTCTCTCTGACGGTCAGCAGAGATGCCAAGCCAGGGCTCAGCATTCTCAATTGTCCTGTGTAGTCTGCTAATAAGACAGTTTCTAAGTTCCTGCC
>NW_021604587.1:12642360-12674491 GCF_004785775.1 Grammomys surdaster
AAACACGAGCGTATGGAGACTGACTTTTGGATCACACTAAGTTAAATATTAGAAATTAAAATTTTGCCTATCTGCCAAGTGGCAATGATATGGAGTTTTCAACCAAATTTCCTAGATTTGACAACATAAAAAAGTTAATTTTCACTTATAAATCTCCCATAAACATCTCTTGACAACCCTTTTGGAGATAAACTCAGGGTCTAGCATGTACCAAACAAGTACTCTGTCACCGAAGTAGAACACTAGCCTTGTTCTCAACTTTTCATCCATTTTAACTTGTGTTTGGTTTTGGTAAAGTTTTCTGGTATTTGGGAGACTCCAGCCCAGATCCTCATCCTACCGATGCACAAGAGAACAGTAGCCTTAGCCCTGATGTTCTGATATGTGTTCACACGGCAAAAAGATGGGAGGCTTAGGCTTACCTTCATCATTCACATAGTATCTTCCTACTCTGATATTTCTCCTTTAAATGAAACAGAGTAGAGTAACCTCAAATTGTATAACTTTTGATATGTAAATTCTGGTCTCAGGTGTCACTGCACTTTTCCCAGGGTGTTGTTCTATAGCAATGCCTACCTACTCACTGGCAAGGTTGCTGGATCCTAAGCAGCCCAAAACTGATTGTTACAGAGGAGGTCTAGGACCTACACAAACAGTGTCACACGATGACACTTTTCATTTTCAGCTCTTGGAGTTAAAACATTAGTGGAGAGTGATCACTCACAAGTGAGACTGGTGGTCAAGACCTCTCAGTACTATTTGGAAACATATTTCTGGTGAACATAAAGCATGTATGAATGCTCGGGAAGGTGCTGAGGAGTGGGCAGAAATGACTGTATGAGACCCCAAAGTCCCTTCGTTGTCATCTTAGCCAGCTCACTTATAACAAAGGTGTCATGCATAGCTACATGGGAAGTCAGAAAATAGCAAAGTGCTTTCTGGAAGTTCTTCAGGGGCTCTGGGGCTCTTCCTCCTGGTCCTGGTAAGCAAGAGGCTGGGAAAGTTGGAAAACAGGTGAAGTAGTATGGGAACCAAGGAGAAGTTCTAAATGTGTACTTTAGAAGCGCACTATCTCAAAAATGCTTTCCTCCCAGCTTCCAACGTGAAGGACTGTCAGCTGTTTCTCTGTGATAGCTGAAGCAGGGGGAGGGGATGAGGTCATACAAAGTCATTTGCCAAAATGTTATCTATTTAATATCACAATTAGAAATTTGAACAGAGTACAAGGGCTAATTTTATGTACATAAAAATCATTAAATTACTAAAAGTATTAAATTACCCAGACAGGAAATATTGAATCATGTTGGAAATGTTAACATGAGTAACTTTGACCTACGTAGATATTGATATCAGTGGTTCTCAAAGTTGAGTACATAACAGGATTACCTGGGAACCTTGAAATTTCCAAGTCCCAGGATATACACACCCAAGATAAAACATCCTTTTAACTGATAAATAGCCACAACATTATTTGAGAAGCTACTCCTGTGACATACTAAACTGTATTATACTACATTAATGCAAATGAGGCTTAGAGCAAAAGGCAGCGCCTTGACCCCCTTGTTTATCTGAAGCTGCTGCTTCAGGCCACCCCCAAATTGATACCTATAAAGGAGATCAATAAGACTGATGAAGAAATACTATCAACTGCAGACCGTTGAAACCATAGACATCATGGAGAATGGTGTCCTTGGTGTCTTTACAGGAGTGACTTGTCCATTCAAAAGGAAGCTCCCTGACAGAGTGGCCTACACACTGCCACCAACATGCTCAGCTCTGCCCCTTTCCATGTGTAGTATCGTTCAAATATCCATACACTCAGAGAAATGTTTACTACCCATGTATCTTGGTCCTATATCACTCTGAACTCACAAGTTTGTAGGACAACAGAATTTAAATAGTAACTGCAAGTCAGAAATAAGGAAGCTCCTGCAGTGTGGAGTGACAAATCCACATGAAGCCATTACCTGTGGGGACAGGGGAGGCACTCCAGAGTGCAGGTACAACATAAGCAAAGACTCTGAGAGCAAAAACTTGACCACGGGAAGCTGAAATAAGGGAGAAGGGCAGCCAGAGGTCAGGGCTAAGAGACCATAAAGGGCAGCAGCAGGAAGGACTGTGAGTCTTCCCATAGGGCTGGGCTTCCCAAAGCTACTGACAGGTTAAGGACAGTACCAGACTGTCCTAAGTATGTGTTCAGCAGTATCCTGTGTCTATTCCTAGACAAAAGCAGCAACTTATTTTATTTTGGATTTGTTTACCTGTTTTACAGGCAGTATAATATGATGCAGAAGTATCCTCATATGGCCAAAAATGTCCCTAGATATCACAACTGGCCCCACTGAAGAGACACTCCCTGAGAGTCCTATTTGAAATCGCATTGGTGAAGTACACCTGCACCAGCGTGAGTTAAGCCTAGGATGACCTTCTAAGTCAGTGGGATGTGGTTAAGGAAGTTTAGAAGATTCATTTGGTTCAACAAATATTCCGGAAGAATCCAGAAGTCTCGGAACGACCAGAAGACCCTATGGGTCTTCTGGCAGCATAGGAAGCATCTAGAACTACGCAGACTTAGTGAATACAGGGCAGGCTAGTGAGAGTGGAGTGTGGCTCTGGAAATATAGCTCAAAACGCTAAAGGCAGAAGGTATAGGATGGGCCCCTGAAAATTGCCTTACAGAGCTCAGGATTTCACACAAATACAGGTTACTTTAACTTTTTACAAAAAATATACTATGACTCACATGTCTTGCCCTCCACATTTTGTAAGACAACAAACACTTGGCTTAATATACAGTTAGAGGCCCTTAAAGCTGTAACCTTGGCAAAAGCAGAGGTGAGCTCACCTCCTTGAAATTCACTTATAACTGGAAGACAACCTAGCACTCATGTTCATTTCGCCATTGAACATGTGCCTCTCTCACTGTAGGCAAGGGTCCTGTTGTCAGTCTGATAGTGCCAACTCTTCACAGTTTTGTACTTTTGTGCTTGTTTTTGATTTTGATGTTTAAAATGTCCAATAAGGCTAGCACTCACGTTCCTCCCAGTGTGTGTAACGTGCAGGGAGTCTGTAACATGCCCTATGGAGAAAGCACATGGGGAAAATACTCTAGGGAGAAGCAAGACTCCAAGACTACACAGACACCATGCTTTTTCTCATGGCCAATGACACCAGACAAATTATAAAGGAATTTTAACATTTTTTTATTCATTTGGGAACCTTTTAGTATTTTGGGGTGTGTGATATCATTTGGTAACCATATAAATAACAAAGAGAATAAAAATACCTTGTGTTTTTTTTTTTTTTTTTTTTTTTTAGTAATCACCTAGTCAAGGGCAAATTGCCTGATGGCAAAGGTCACCTTGTTCAGTCATGAATACAGTCACTGCAGCACACCCTGGGTGGGGCAAATGTCTACACGAGTGTTTTCAGTACGTATGTGAAGAGGAGGGCATCATCCAGCGGTGACTATAAATCAACAGCCAGGATCATCTATAATGTATGTGTCCATGGAAATCTCAGATATTTTTACCTCATGTTAGAATTGTTGCACATACTTGAACATTGCAAAAAAAAAAGTAATGTCATTTCATTTGTTATTGAAATGTACATGTTATCACAGCACAAATTTATTTAGTATTTTAATAACCAAATTTAAATATAATGACTTCCTTTGTAGATCTGGTTTGTTTTGTTATTTAAAGGAGGTATAAGAGAACACACCTACAGTCACAGTATTTGACAGGCTGAAGTAGGAATATTGCAAATTCGGGACCAGCCTGGGCTACATGGCACGGACCTTTGTCAAAAGAAAAAGAAAGAGAAAGGGTCAATAAGATGGCTCAACATGTAAAGGCACTTGAAGCTTTATCCCCAGAACATATGTAACAGAAGACAGAACTGACTCTTGCAAGCTGACCTCTGACCTCCACACACAGACCATGGCGCCACTTGCAAGCATGCACACACAGACACACAGACACACAGAGACACAGACACACACATACAAATGTAATTAATTTTAAAAAAAAGAAAAGGCAAAGGAAAATTTATTTAGACTATACCAGACTGTCAAAGGCATTTATTTCAAATCTGAAGCAAGCCTCTTGTTCCATGGCCAAATGAGCAAGAAAAAAGAAGGAAAGGGGCTGCCTGGACCCCGCCATCAGTCAGAAGTGGGCCCAGGCATGATACACAACATGGGCTCCATGTGCTTCTCACTTACTACTTCATAAGAATAAAGAAAAGAGCATCTCACTCCCCTCCAAGCACGGCCAATACATGGGGGACATATGAACAGTTCAATGTGAAATGAACTAGAATGTGAGCTGTGTATTCATGGGAAGAAGATGATAAAAACAGAAGAAAAAGGAATATATATTATATACATATATATTGACTCATCTGATGGAAAATGACAATGATAACAGGAAATGGTTAAATATTTATTGAGCCTTAGTATGTATCAGGTACTTTTCTAAGAAGTTCATCTACCAAACAGCTTGTAGGAACAATGTGAACCTAATTCCAAAGATGTGAAAACAGATGCCCAGTGACATTAAGTGGGTTTCTATTGCTCTGATAAAACACCATGACCTAAGACAATTCAAGGAGGAAAATGTTTATTCCACTTCCTGGTCACAATCCATCACTAAAAGAAGTGAGGGCCAGAACTCAAGGCAGGAACTTGAAACAGGAACTGAAGCAGAAGTCATGGAGAAATGCTGGTTACTAGCTTGCTTTCTCAGCCTACTTTCTTATAGCACCCAGGACCACTTGTCCATGGGTGGCACTGCCCAGAGTGAACTGAGCCCTGCCACATGAAATGTCAATCAAAAAATAAATAAGTAAGTAAATGCACCACAGGTTTTCCCTTAGCCAAGTTTGGTGGGGACATTTTGTCAACTGAGGGTCCCCTTGCCCTAATGATTCTAGCTTGAGTCAGGTTGATATAAAAGTAGCCATTGTAAATCCCACCCACAGAGATGGAAAGTGGGCCCTGCACTGTGGCCCTCTCATCCAGAGGCAATGCTCTGAAGAGCCCACAGCACTGGAAGGCATGTTCTCCCCTTTCCATTCGACAGGTAAAGAAGTTATGGGTCACAAAGATTCTGTATCTCATTAGTAAGGATCCAAGAGAAGACCAGAACCCAGAGTTCAACAGCCAGGATGATGTCTGATGTGATCTCTGGGTTAGAATTTAGTTTGGAAGGACAGAAGAAAGGAAAGGATGAGGAGGAGAGTGAATAATAGATTATCAGGAAGTCAAGTGCAAGGTCAGTAGATGGAAAGAACAGCAACAGCTAGACAGAACTCAATCCTTGTGCTCAGATGTCTCCAGCTACATCTCAGACCCGGAGTAGAAATCAGTCATGGCTCCTTGAACCGTGAAAAACCATCAAGACAAGCTATTAATGTCACCACAAAGTGTCTTCTAATTTAATGTAATTTCATGCTGCTATGAACCAGCCAGAAGGCACACAGTTGAAGGGAAAAGGATTAGAGACAGTGAGCTGTCTTCCTAGGAATCCCTTGGAAATCCCTTTCATGAAAAGCTGCCTGATTTTCTCATTTCAAATCAGGCGTCCTACTTTTTGATGGACGGAATGAACGTTCTTGGTTAATTCAGAGACTCACTGAGCATGTTTTCCTTGTTTGGGCTTCATATAAGCTTCATATCTGATTTTATAATTTCTATCTAGCCTACCAAAAAAAAATCTCCTCTCTCTTCCCCAAATAGTTGCCTCTGTACAAAGTCAATAAATATTTCTAACTTCCAATATTCTAGATCAGATACGTTTGCTCCTAACCCAGAGCATTAAGCCATCTCATGTACATATGACCAATGTGTACGGTGGGAAAACAATCCAAGCAGAGGAAGCAACGGTTGTGACTTTCTCCCTGACAGCACACAACAACTGCACTGGCAGACAATCTTTCTTAGCTAAACACAGTCCCTGCAAGAACTGTCATTCATTTGCTTAAAGCCAGCTAGTAAATACACTAATTAAAGTAACTTACCTTTTAAAATCAGAAGAGGAGAAAGAAAGAAGCACTCTAAAGGCTACATGAATCAAGAGGCTAAATACTTCTTTCTAGTCGGGGGACTGTAGATGAGCCGCCATCCTCAGAGACATACGTGATTCCCTTTGAAATCACAAAGCCTAGGATTTACTATCTGTGGTTTGCAGCAATGCATTAAATAGAGCTGGCTCATAAATGCTCAAGCTGAACAGCGCAGTAAAAACCCTCAGAGATCAATGGAAGCTCACATCCCGCTAGAAGCCAGACTTCCCGAAAGACAATGAAGAAGAGCTGTGGTGGGGACATCTTCAACTGAATAGCAGCACAGGTATCAGAAACTCACCTGTTTCCAAGCTCACCACTAGGAACATAATTTATGTTGAAAATACATTACATAAATAATACTACAAAGAGATAAGAACAACAAACGAGATACAATCAAGAAGATCCCCTGAGGTCATATTGGGTGTTTAAAGAGAACTTTAAAAAGATTGGTTTTGTACAAGATGTTACAAGATTTAAACGCTGATGAGAACAGGCTTAAGTGTCTTGAACCTGTGGCTGAACAAGGTGGAAATGAAAGATTGACACAAGTAAGACTCCATACAGTCACCCAGACTGTATGCACACTCTCCAGATACTGAGTGTATGTGAGTGTAGGTGGAGAGTCAGCATACCACCGCTCTACAGCGGTTGAGTGTGAGTATGTGTGTGTGTGCATGTGTGTGTGTGTGTAAGTGTAGGTGTGGATTCATCATATCACCACTCACCAGCAACAGAATGTGACTGTGTGTGTGTGTGTGTGTGTGTGTATAAGTGTAGATGCGGATTCAGCATACCACTGCTCTCCAGCTATAGAGTGTGAGTTTGTGTGTGTGTGTGTATGCGTGCACGTGTGTGTGTGTGTGTGTGTGTGCTCGTGCCTAAATGTATGCGGATTCAACACAGCACCACTCTCCAGCCACAGAGAGTGAGTGTATGCATAAGTGTAGGTGTGGATTCAGCACAGCACCACTCTCCAGCCACAGAGGGTGAGTGTGTGTTTATATAAAAGTGTAGGTGAATTCAACACAGCACTACTCTGCAGGTACAGAGTGTGAGTGTATAGGACAGGTGGGAATTCAGCATTCCTCTTTCCTCCTTTAGCCTAGCTTCTCCTGAGGCAAACGCTACTTGAAGATTTCAGAAGGACAGTTTGTTTAGGACAGCATTCCAAGAATTGCAAGGAGGAGATTGTGGAGATGAGCCAGGAAATGAAGGCAATATAGACTGCCATATCCAGCAAGTTGACACTCGGGGCAAGAGTGTCTAACCTCTCCAGGGGCTAGTGGGGGAAGTAGGGGAGTGACTTCTGAGCCCATACATGGAGAGAACGGATGGCAAAGAAACAGATACAAATGAAGACAGTTGAAAGTTGTCATTAAAATCTTCAGCACTAATGCAGGGAGAAAGGGTAGATGTTTGCATGTCTGTGTTCATAATAGCGTCATTACATATCAATACTCCCAACAATAGTCAATAAGTAAAAGCAGCCCAGTGCACATCATTTGAATGGATAAACAAAATGACCATACATACAAATGAAATAATGTTCAGTCTTAAAAAGGAAAAAAGTCCTAACAATAACAACATGGACAAACTTTAAAGACACGGAGAAATGACTACATCAGTCACAAAAAGACCCACCTCAAGGAGTTAATTCATCCAGGAAGAAAAACAGGATGTCTGTTGCCAAGAGCAAGAGGGGAATAGGAAAGTTACTGTTCAATAGATAATGTCCCATTTTGTAAAATGAAAAAGTTCTGGAAATCAATGGAGGTAATGGAAGCCCAATAACCTGAAAGCACTTTGGGCTGCTCAACTGTCGTCTTAACAGTAGCCAACATACTTCCCTGCACACGTGCACAGACACACACACACACAGAGGGGGTGGGAAGGGACAGAGAGAGAGAGACATACAACAACAATAGGGAAATAGTTAAGGTGGAAGAAGTGATGTGCATCTCACCACAATAAAGGAGACACCACAAGTTTCATAAGATCAGAGGACCTGGAATGTCTGTAGCACAATCAAACACTTAAAAAAAACAAACAAACAGACAAACAAACAAAAAAACATGATCAGGACAAACAAGTGAGGCCCAGGAAAACCATCAAAAAGAAGACAGGAAGCAAGTTGTGTAAAAAGGACCAGATGCACTTGAGTGTTTTCTCCCCTGGTTATAAACATAACCTGCAGTAAAAGCTTAACACACACTGAGGCAGAGTTTCTTACCGATGATCCCCTGGTGTGAATGGTGCTCATAGAATGTACAGCATAGAGTCCCACTCGCAAAACCCCAGCTGCCAGTCACTGGGTTGTGCTGCTATTGACTTAGCACCCTGGCTCTCTGAATACACAGGGTAATAGCCAGTCTTATGTCCCTGTCTTCAAACACGTTGCCACTCAAAGCGTAGTCCACCTACACATCAGGAACATCTGCCGTCCTAAGAAGTCTAGCACGCACAATCTCTAGACACACTCTGGTTGTGCTATCTGTATTTCAGCATGATTATGGGGTGCACCTTACACCTGAAAGTCTGAGATGCAGCATATTAACACAGCCTTTTGTCTGTTTCCATCACTTCTGAAGAGCATTAGACTTGCTACATCATTCAAATCTTACAGTCAGCCTTCACATTTTGTTCCTGCTGTGTCTCAGCCAGCATGGCCATTGTTCAACTTCCCAATCTCATTTCCTTCTTGCAGTTTCCCTTGCCTAGGACACTCCCCAAATGTTTTTGAAACCCCTTCCCATCACTCCTGTTCCAGCAAAGATAACATCTACCTCAGATGTTCTAGTTTGATTTCTGTTCATGTGACAAACACTATGACCAAAGGCAAATTGGAAAAAAAATGGATTTAAAACATTTTACAGGTGACAGTTCATTGTTTAGGGAGGCCACTGCAGAAACTCAAGCCAAGAACCTGAAGCAGAAGCCACAGAAGAATGTTGATTACTGGCTTTCCCATCTGCCTAGGGATGGTGCTGCCCACAGTGAGCTGGATTCTCCTATATTAATTATCAACCAAGAAAATGTCCCACAGGCATGCACACAAAATCAATCGAATCAAGGTAATCCCCCAGTCTCCTCTCTCAAACTGTGTCAATTTGACAGTCAAGATTGGTCATCACATCAGAAAAAAGGCTGGCTAGATTTCAAACGAAGAAGCATCATTATTTGGCACAAAACTATTTGGCACAATATGTGCACTTCAATAATATTAATATATTTTTTCAGATAAAGTCATTTGAAAGAATACCAAACAAACATGACAGCAAACATTTTTTTCAAACAATTTTCTTTTATTTGATAGAATTGAAAATTCTATCATAAGGCAAGCTTAAAAGACTAAACTGGAGTTCTCCCAAGAATGAATGCTTCTTTTGTAATTCAATTCAATATTCTTGGATTTTTTTTCCTTTGCAGACCTCTAAAGAAAAAAAGAAAAACCAAATGAAACGGCATGTTGAGACTCGCTCGGAGCCTCTTGTGTTCCCAAGGCTGCCGGTTTACTGAGCTTAATATCTTTTTGTCTTTGTCTCACGCCAACTCTGTGAGTAACAACAGGGTCTCGTGCACCTGCACAGTGACGTAATTATAAGTATGTTAGCCCTCTCGCTTTCGGAAACAAAAATGAAACCATTTTGAAGCAGCAGGCTGTCACGGCAGAATTTGTTAAACCTGGAAATATTACCTGGTTTTGCTCAGAGAGTACAGAAAGAGAGGGAAGGAAAATGATCTGAGTTATGAAGCAACCAGAAGCCACATCTCTAAAACTTACAGGCACATATGAGACTCTGTGTCTGCCCTTAGAACTGGATCCTAAGGATGCGGAAATACCTGTATGGTCAGTGAGCAACATCACAGCCTTACTTGTAATTGAAATTAAAAAAAAAAACAAACATAGTACTAGACAGTGAGTTAAGTAAGTCATAAAATAGAGTGAGCCATTCACAGTGATGCTTGTTTAGAGCTCTAGTCAATAATGTGGAAAGTGTGCCAAGGCCTCACTGCAAGCCTGTGGCCCCAGCTACCTGGAGGCTGAGGTATCCAAGCATCACAACCTGCAGGGCAGCCTGGTCCAGAGTCGGCTGAAGGCTAGCCAACTTCATGAGGACTGGGGACATAGTTCAGCGGTAGATTATAATCTCTGGATACAGTTCCTACTACTATGAAAAGGTATTAGTGATATAAAAAAAAAAGTTCCTTCTTTTAAAAAAACACAAAAAACAAACAAGCAAACAAAAACAAACAAAAAACCCAAGTTTTATAGGGATGGATCTACAGCCCAGCTACTATTTTTACTTTCACAGACTTAACAGACACATAGGTCCTTCCCTGCCCTTTCCCTTCTTTTCTTCGGTTCTTCAAAGAATTCATCACCACCAAATAGAGCCATGGAGGTCACCATATGTCTCCTGCATGAACATAGTAACCTCAAGAAAAGAGGGGCTAAGCGTCCAGCACCTTGCACTGTCCCCAGGCACACAGGACACTGCACATGTGACCTGTGACTGTCTAGAGCATCCTGCATACATAAACAAAACAGACACAGGAAATGGGACACAGGACATGAGGCAGATAGTCCCAACACCACCAACGGTGCCTCTGGCTGGGTCGTGAGAACACACAGGCTTCACTTTCTTCTTATAGTGAGCTATATTTTCCAAATTTTATGTCATGGTATAAATAACTATATCCTCTTTTAATTGTGTCTCTGTATATATAAATGTTTGTGGATATATGTATATGCTATTATGTATATATTTAAATACATAAATATATATGCTAAATACATACTTATATTTAAGAAATACAAGTACTTCCCCTTGTTTTGTTATATATGTAAACAACTATATTTGGGTATCTAATAAGAATATTCTTCATTTAACTACTACCAACTTCTACAGAAAGAAAAAAGAAAAAAAAACCAACCAGCACAATTTGTTCTTCAAATCAAATAACCAAAATGAAATCTCAAACAAGAGGTTAAAAAAGACCAATATGCCCTTTCTTGCTTCTCACAGCACACACACTCATCAATTACACAACAAAGCAGCACAGGCTCAGAGCAGGCTCCTTAACAAGATGCCCGATGCCCTGCTCCTCCCTCTCTGACTTGTGGCACACTCTGTGGTTTGAGCAGGAGGTGACAGTCACAGGCATCTCAGTTTCATCTCGTGCAGTTTCACTCCCATTGCACTGGAAGGCAGCAGAAGTGCATCACTGAGTCCCCCTGCTTGGAAAGCAGAAGTGCCACCAAGTACCACATCTGGGGAGGAGTGGATGGAGCCAAGAGGAGGAAGGCTTTCAGAAACCTTCTGAAGACAGTCAGCAGGTCAACCTTAACATTATTATTATGGTTCAACACCTGTTCCTTACAGAGTGGTACGAAGGTTTAAAATGTACTTTCTGGGTTATGGTTAATACTTCCACACTTTCGGTTCTTTTAATATAAGCATTTTATAATTAATAAACTGGAAATCAGATGCTATCCAAAGGCATCGACTGCAAAGGTCATACGTGTCAAATAATGCAGATCAAAATTTGCATAAGGGAACAGTGTGTGAAGAAGGAAGGGAACAGTGTGTGCAGAGAGAAGGGAACAGCATGTGCAAAGAGAAGGGAACAGCGTCTGCAGAGAGAAGGGAATAGCGTGTGCAGAGAGAATCTCCACACACAGACAATGTCAAACGGATCAGAAACAGCCCAGTCCTTTACACGGGGAGTGTCTGATGAACTGGCTGCACAGGGCCCACTCCAAGCCTCCTCCCTCAGCTCCAAACCTGCTTCCTCTGTATCTCCCTCCTCCTCTGCCTCTGTAGCATTTCCCTTCATTCAGGGTCTGAAAGGAGCCAGACAACACTCACATGAAAGAGAGGTTTTCTTTGTTATTTGCCTGAAGTCATCCATTCATTCTACTGTGAAAGCTGAGTTAGGACTCCCTGAGCATTTCTTTTAAAACTCTGATTTAATTTTGTAAGTGATTTTTTTTAATGCTCTAGATTAAAAGTAGGAAAGCCATGACCCAACAGGAAAAGCAGACATGTCATTAGCTTTTATAAAGCACAAAAGGAAAGAATGATTTTCACACATTTAAGTGGCTGAAAAGAATTGAAAAACAAGCACTTTGTGACACACGATCATATGAACTCAAATCCTGTTACTCATAAATATCTTTGCTAGGATGCCACCATCTCCTTTCACCTACATATTGCTTATGACTGTTATGAAAAACTAATCTGAAAATAATATAGCCACATCAAAAACACTCACTTTCTGTCTTTTAAAGAAAACGTCTGTCGACCCCAACTCATATCACAGGTGTATGTGGATATGATATGACAGCCACATTCACTTTGGAACTGTAAGCCTCTGTGTAACGAACTTTATATACATTTTTGAAAGAAATGGGGTAATTTACATAGGAAAAGTTTCTGCAAATCAACATCTACCTGTTTTGCAAAAGTGTAGACGAGAGAGCTGGAGAAATACAATCCTGACAGAGGACTGCCTTTTAGAAAAAAATAAGATGAAAAGAAAGAGGCTGGAGTGAATACATCTTTACTTCTGTTTCTCTATATTTTTCTGTCAAACAGTCAGGTATTAGTTTTCTGTTTACTTATATGAGCTTATTGCCTGTACTAAAACTATATAATAATCTCGTTAGTTTCTTTTTGGCCTTTTGGTTTTGTTGTTGTTTTGGTTTTGGTTTTTGTTGGGGTTTTTTTTTTTTTTGGTTTTTGAGGCAAGGTCTATGTACAGCCTTGACTGCCCTGAAACTCGCTCTGTATAGAAATCCACCTGTCTCTACCTCTCTGGTGCTGGAATTAAAGATATGTGCCACCACGCCCAGCATCTCATGATTTTCTTAAAGTTATCATTTACAAGAGGCACCTAAAAGTAAATATCTTCACCATGGAAATATGAACTCTCCTCTCACAGTATTATATACTACAGTACAATAACTTTTGCACCACAGAAATAAGCAGTAGTAAAGTATTTTAGTAGTTACATAACTAAGGCTGGTGAGATGCCTCAGTAGTAGGTGTGGGTACCTCTTCCAAGCCTGACAACCTGATCCAGGACCCACATAGCACAAGGAGAGAAGTGACTTCTATAAATTATTGTCTGAACCCCATATGTGCCATGGCCTCTGACCTACACACGTACACATACAGAGACACAGGCACAGAACACATATATTTTTTAAACTAACGCTCTGTTAGTAACCATGTGATAAACAGGTTATGACAGATATACACTTTGGCACACTGCAGTTTCTCTGAGTTCTGTATAAAGAAAAAAAAAACACTTTAAAGTCCCATTCTTAATCCTACGTGATCCTAGTGACCCTAGATCACTTCAAGTGATCATGACTAATCATTTTTATTTTAATAAAAATGTACTTGTCCATAATTCTTGGCTTATAAGGTTTTCCCAATCCATAGTATGCAAAAAAAAATCTATATAGCCATATGCTCAATTATACTACTACATTCTATTTTCTTATTTTTTATTTTTAAAATTAAATCTTAATAAATTTATTATTTAAAAACTTGCAAATAATAAGAAACATCACACACAAAAATCAGCCAGACCGAAAGTCAAAAAACTTCTGTATAGGTAGAAAAGGCTTCCTAACTGCGGAGCTTCATATTAAATTTTACACATATACTGAAGCACACACATATACATACAAAATAAACAAATAAGCATTAACAATTTACTCTTTCATTATCAAATATATTTTATGTTCTTATCCACCACCAAAACCAAAATCCATGGCAGTGTTAGAACTAGAAAATCAGTTAATCTTACATCCTTTTTCATAAGTTGTATCCATCGTCGGCATCCAGCCCTTCCACAGACCCTAATATTAAGCCTTTCTTGTTCTCTTTTCTACAAATTACACTGTGCCCACATGTTCATTTTTTTACAAATATACATATAGCATTGGATAGATGCTTCATGTGAAAGAGAAGGTTCTTTTTATTTCCCTTTCTATGATCATATGACCTCACTTAATAGTATATAAGTCTAACCATTTTCCTACAGATCTTTTTGACCTCATTATTCTTTAGCTATGAGTAGTATTCACATATATATCCATATATATTCATATATATTTCACATTATACACACACACACTATCCATTCATCTGTTGATGAACAACTAATTTGGTTCCAATGTTTTGCTATAGTGGATAAGGCCGCAATAAACTAGGGTGTGTGAACATCTCTCTGGATGGTCATGGAGTTCGCTTATGTTTCAGATGCGGCACTGCACTGACGGGGACAGGGCTTGCTAGCTCCTCATTGAACCACATTTATAATTCAATTCCTGCCAATTCATGTTGGCTTTTACACTGCAAGCCAAATAGTCCTTTTAACTATACTCAGATGCACAATAATTGACAGCTCATTACGACAAGTGGTCTCAGGAGGAAAGTATTAGAGGTAGTGGTGTATAAATGCTTTAGTCTCTAAGCATGGCCCAACATGAAGACAAATAAAAGCCACTCTTTCCATAGATACACTGGATTTTTAAATGTTTCCATTAAACAAAATCAATATCCTTTTTCCTCTCTTAAATATTGCATGTTGGGTCAAAAGAATACATAAAATTAACCTATGCGTTTTCTTGTGAAACATACTGGCATTATAATCCTTATAAGTCCACAACTTAGAAAAAAAAACCAAAGCAGAGATTAGTATTTTGTTGTTTTATGAGACCAGTTCTGCTGTGGCCCAGATTGGCCTCAGACTAGCTAAATATCGAGGCATGTCCTTGAACTCCCAATTCTCCTGCCTCTACCTCCTGAGTGTTGAAATTACAGAATTGGGCCATTAGACCTGTTTTCATCCAATGGTAGGGCTCAAACCCAGGATTCTGGAAAGCTAGGCAGGCACTCTTCCCACTGAGAACCGTCCCAGACCCCAGTAACAATTTTTAACGAAATGGAATGAATGATATCTAAATATGTAACAAAGGAATATTTCTAGAACAATCACTAAAATCCATGTTTCCCTGAGTTACACAACCGCAGTTACAGAGGAAGTCATCCCAGTGCAGAGAACTGGCCAAACTGTTCTATCGGCAGAAAGCTTGCGATGTGAACCGTGGTTTTTGTAGGGATGGAGAAACATTAGCAATGTTCATTTTCACTTTTTCTGAGTTTTCAAGGTTATCTACAAAAAACATTTTTACAATAAGAAAAATAGATACAATAATGTTTCTTCATCACTAATCTGATTCAATAACAATCAGAAAAACACTGAACTGTTAAAAATACAGGCCTAACCACAAATAAATATATATATATATATATATATATATATATATATATATATATATATATATATAAACAATAAGCATTATTTCGTTCATTGTTTTCTACCAGGGCAAACATTTGACAGAAAATAATTAAATATATAACATTTCTTTGCAATGGGGAAACACAGAGAAATACTACTGATAATGAGGTGCAATATTTTACACCTAGCATTCTCAAGTTTGAGACTAAAGAGAAATCTGATTTCAGAAATAGGCATTAAACATAATCACCTTAATATCTGTAGGGGAAAATACTGAGCCAAAGATATTCTTGAACTTCTGACCACCTGTGTCTACTTTCAGATGCCGGGACTGCACCTGTGCATACGCCACCATGCCATGCCCAGAATGCAGCATGCAAGGCTCAGAATCCTAGCTCAACATCACATTTAGAAGGCTAGTGTTTTACCCATACTTGTTAGAGTGCCTATGTTAGACACATGTCATTGAACCCTTCACTGAAGTGCTATTTCTGCCAAGGACTCACCTTTGCCTTTCAAGGCAAAACAAAAAATTCTCCCTGAAGGGTTTTAGACTATCCCAGTAGCCCACTTTATGGTGGTTTGTTCCTAAGTGGCCTACTTGCGCTTAGAAATGTGAGCACACACCACTTCCCACAGTTAGAGCAGACAGAAGCTGGTCCTGGCTGAGAGAATAAGCAGGTGTGATTGATGCTACTGAAGTTGAAGAAAAGATGAGAAACCGTGGGAGGTTGGAAGTGAGGTGGGACCACAGGAAGCGACACATAAAAGCCAGGAAGGAAGGAGAGAGGGAGGTAGGAGGGAGAAAGGAAGAAGGAACATGGGGTGATGAAAGACCTCAAAAGGGTGCTCAAGGACCATCCCTAGAGGTCAAGTAAAAGGCTATGAATTTGAACAAGGGAAAGCAGGGAAATAGGTGGAAACAAGTTAGGAGGAGGAGAAAGCTGTACAGGTAAGATTGACACCCTGAAGGCAGAGCAAGCGTGTTGAGGAGAGAGCCCCTGGGGAACTGCAATGGTGTGCCTGTGGGAATTACCCCTAACTGAGGAGGAAAACCAGAGCAGGCTGAGGGAAATTTAGCAAAGAAGTATGTCGAAGGAGGATGTGAGAGGAAGTGGGAATCTGAAGTCAGGACTTCCAGAGCCACCTGCATCCTCGAAAGCCCTCCTTTTCATGGGACTTGCTGCAGCCTCCTCATCCAGCAATAAGGCAAGCTGCCCAAAGGAGGCACTCAGGAAAGCCCTGTGCTCTGTCAGCTTCCTTCCTTGGACATGTAGCTGGATACAAGATGAGCTTGTCTTTCTTGGGGCATCGCCCAGAGCTCTGCCTCTAGGGCTGGATAATCACACAGATGCCAGCCGACCAGCCTGTTAAGCAGACCACTAAAAGAGCTGATTGACAGGTCAGAGTCTGACCAGCTCACTCCCAACCATGACAGCATCTGCAAACACGCTCCGGGTTCTTAGAGGTCCGGTGGCAGAACTCCCTAACGGGCTGCCATGAGCTGAAAGATTAAAAACGAGAATTCTCACATCCCCTAAAACAGCAGCGTGGCTTGCCTTAAAAAATGGAGTCTGTGCTAATGAAGCCTCCTTAGGAAGCATGACAAGTCGGGTTATAAAACTTTCTTCCCTGAGAAAACATGAGCAGATGGCTGCCAATGAATCTTTAATTATCTTCAATTCATTACGCAGACATTAACCTTGACAAATTAATAAAGGTGAACTGATACATACACTTAATGGGTTTATGTGATTTAAATAGTTCCAATTGCAGCTAGTGTACAGCAGTGGATGCTGATCAAACCATTCTGAAATGGATGCCTTCTCATCCTTCTTAAAACTGTAGGGTGAGGCTGTGGTGTCGTGAATAGGTACTTTTTGATTTTTACTTTTCTTTATGACACTGTAAAGGAGCCAGAGTAAAGTTCCAAGCTATTAAACTATTTGTGACGTACAAGCAATCATCATAATTGGGGGCACACTTTCTTCTGACCTTTACAAAACTTTCATTTCCCAGATGTGACAGACAAGAAGCACTTTCACAGTACTGATAATGATTATTCCTACAGGGACCTGCCAATTATAAGTTTAACATGAGAGGGATATCTTATTGGCTATCATATAGTCTCCCAATAGACTCAGAACAAAGCAGAAAAACTTACAGATCATGCTTGGATGAGAACCGAGGTGTACTGAAAATCTAATCTAGAGAAATGTCCTTTGAAATAACACAGGGGAAACAACTGCCCTCCTGTGCCTGATGCCATGTGTCCAGAAAGTGGCACACAACCTCATCACAAGTCTAAGTCGACAACTAAGCTGTTAGATACCCATAACACTAAGCCGTGAAACACACAGCTGTTGCAATAACTTGTAACTACTGTACAGTAGGGCATCAAGCCCTTGCCAACTCCCAGACTCCAACCTTCTGGAGCCCTCTGTCTAATCTTTCTCACTGTCCAGCACAAGGACCTTTATAAAGTGCAAAGGAGCACTTCCTAAGGGTGACGCTCATCCGATACCATTCAAATGCCACTACAGTACTTGAGTAAAGGATACATAAAAACCTTGGGTTTGTTTTTTTCCCTCTAATCACTCCTAATGAGATTCTGATTTTATTCTTAACTTGACTCACTTTCTCTTTACCTGTACAGATGCTCTCCAACTTACCATGGTTTGACTCTATAATGATAGAAATGCAATTCAACAGAAACTACATCCTGCATTTTCTAATTTGCACCATTTCCCTGGGCTCCCCGATCTCTTGTTCCCTGAGTGAGGGAGCATCAGTGAGTCCAGGCTTCCGGTTAGCCAGGCCATGTACAGCAGGGGTAAGTATCCCATGTTCAATAGTGTACTATGCTGCCAGTCCATAAGAACAGAAAGCTGGATGAATTATAGGCATGATCACCCCACATATTTTCAATTTAGGATGGATGTTTGAAGAGGTTACACCATCATAAGTCAAAGGGCATCTATTCGTGCTAATGCTGACTGACTTACTCAATCAGCTCTGCATCCATTCAGCAAGTATCTGTGGATTTCTCCCAAAGTCTTAGTCAGCATCCTAGCCCTCCACTATGCTCTACTCCCAACACTGGTCATATGAAATGCGGCTTATAGAAAACTGAGATGTACCATTGTTGTGTAGTAGTTTCCTCCAAGACTGAAACATTCCATTCTGCAGGAAAGCTCCTGCAACAGAAAGTAAGCAACTCCAAACAGCTTCAGAAAGTCCCTTAAACTGAGTAGAATCACTAGGCTGCTCCCTCCAGAAGAGTGAACAGTAAAGACTATTGAGAGTCACTCTCAGATAAGCCAAGCTACAAGGAAGACTCTCAGACAAGTCAAGCTGTAAAGAAGACTCTCAGACATGTCTGGCATCCTAAAAGAAGCAGAGATCAGTCAAATTGTCTAAAAGAAACAAAGACCAGCCAAGCTGCCTGGAAGAGGCTCAGATCTACTGAGCCACCTAAGAAGGACACACTCCAGTCTGTTGATCTGCTTACAGGCTATTCAATGTGTTCCAAGTCACTGTGGAGATGGGCTTTGAGACTCTCCTCCTAGACACGTGGGAGTCTGTCTTCTCCTGTTTGACTTCGCAGCAAGATGTAGAACTCTCGGCTCCTCCTGCACCATGCCTGCCTGGATGCTGCCACGCTTCCTGACTTGATAACAGACTGAACCTCTGAACCTGTAAGCAAGCCCGAGGTTAAATGTTGTCCTTTATAAGAGTTTTTTTGGTTATGGTATCTCTTCACAGCAATAGAAACCCTAACTAAGACTGAAACCAACAATAAGTAATATATATCATTTCAGATTATTCATAAAATTATGTAGTGAAAACAATACAGGGTAAAAAGGGGATGACAAAAAAAAACGGGCATTTTTGATAGGGTAGCCACAGACAGCTCTATGTAGAGAAATAGAGCATATATCATACATGATGAGGGAGTTTAAGGCTCTAGACCGGAATGCTAAGTGCAGATGGTAAAGCCCTGGGATAGGAATGAGATGAAACAAGACTGCCTAAGAGCAAGAAGGCAGAAGTAGCTGAGGCACAGGGAACAGAAGGAGGGCAAGGGACTGAATTCATTATTCCTAGAGAGAAGTTTTGGCTAAATGGCTTTGTGAAAGGTTTCAATGACATGGGTAAATTCGCGCATATCCTAGGCTATAAAAGCAATCGTGCCCTTTAAGAATATATATATATATATATATATATATATATATATATATTCTGATCAAATAAATGAAAAATGGGTTAAACAATACATAAACATATGGACTACAAACCTACTTTAACAGAAAAAAAATGAAGGCTGAAATATTACACGGTCATTAAACTGCAAACACATAAACCTGGTGGGTGCAGACAGTACATTTCTTTGCGTGAGAACTCCAAAAGATCCCAGAGGATGCCTACTGGAGCAAATGGGAGAGTTCAGCAGGCTGAAACAATGGAGAATACAGGCGTATACGTGGAGCAAGAATACAAGAATTCAAATAGAAATAAAAACTGAGCTGCGGGAAGAGCTCCTTTGGAGGAACAGAAAATGGAGAGGTATAGAGAAACTGAATCATGTACTAGTATACCTGTAATTTACATTTTTGTTCATAGAAAAAGGTAAAGCCATGCACACTGCATTCTCATGTCACCTAGAGCGTAACATCAAAAATGGAGTTGTAAACGATGAATATGTAAGTACTTAAACCACCACATTTTCAACTACAAATATGTATGGTCCTTATGGAGGACCAGAAATACACAAAAGTGTGCTGGTGGCTTTGCTAGACTACCAGGACCATGAAGAGCTTTCTTCTTTTCCAGACTCCTGTAGACCTTTAAAAGTAGCATTAACAATCTACTAGAGCAAGCATATTAGGAGCCTGAAAAACACCAGGTGCAGAGTCTAAAAATCACACTTTAAAATTGCAATTTAGGATAAACGTCATTAACGCTGAACAGCAGCTGATCACACAGGAGCATGTGCTAGGATGAAAACCCACGAGATGTAGAGAACGGCCTCACATTCACTACAACAGATTCACATTTTAATCACACCGCGCGGTTTTCTAAGGTCTATTATGAACAGAGTATGACAGTACGGAAGCACCTTCATCAGTGACTAAACCATGATGCCTTATTTACGAAAACAAAACTGTCTTCACACTGCAGCTGTACGGGAACCTTCAGGACTCTTCAGGTTTTGATTTATTACTCAGAAGTTTACAAAAATGAATATAGTAAGATTTTAGGAAATTTTAATGTAATTTGAAGTCTTCATATAGCCCACAAACAGTTCTCAGTGAAGGAGTCAATCCTCAGAACAAGGTTCACATCTCAAGATGAGGGAAGGTGTATAAAATAAAGGCCACCACCTTTGCTCATGCAAAGGAAGATCCTCAAAGGCTACATCTGGTGATGGGTGCCTGGCAGTGAGGAAGGAGCTGGCCAGATGTGAAATTCACTGTCATCAGGTGGCTTTAAAGCCAAGTATTAACTACCAGTTCACCTTCTCCAGGCAGCAGAACCCTGTCCAGGCTTGTCACAAGCTTAGTTAGGCAAGAAGTGGCCCCTCAGCAAAAGCAGGCCTGGACAGGAGCAAATGTCAGGACACCTTAGGAAGCTGTGTGAACTCTCCCCAGGTCTCACCAAGGGTTCTGGAAAGCTGCCCTGAGGGAGAAGGAAGGGGTTCCTAACCTAGGTAACTTGGTCTTGTTCTTCCTCTGGTTAACTCTTCTTATAGTCACAACTCATTCACTGGATGAACATTAAGTAGGGGATGCTCATGACGTAATCCCTCATTTAGTATTTAACACTCCTTCCTCTCAAGGCAGGTGCTAAGCCTCTCCTCCAAAGGCAGGCGCTCAGCCTCTCACTACCCTCCCTGACAAGCTCAACAGCCATGCTCAGCTCTGCCTGGGCCACTTATTTACTTTCAGCTTCAGATGGTCAGTGCCATATTCTAAGCATCACTACCTTTCTATCTTCACTCAGAACCTAACATCTGCTCATCCCCCATCTGAACAGAATGCTTATTTCAAAGGGTCCTCTGTCAGTCCCAAATTGGTTTATTAGAAGTCCTTCCTGGGGACAGTGTGGTATAGCCACCTTTAATCACACCGCTCTGGAGGCAGTGGCAGAGGTTCTCTGTGAATCTGAGGCAACCCTGGAGTGGAGGAAGAGAAGGAGGAAGAAGAAAAGGAAAAATCTCAAAGCACTTCGCTCTGATTCTGGCTGAGCACAAAGCTATGTGAGGTAGTCAGACATGCTGGGGTTCTGCACTTGTCATTCTCCTGACAGGGACACCAATGAACAGAACTCATACTGATGCAACATAAGTAACAACCTGGAGATGCTGAAAACTGTCCAGAGTCAAACAAGGGTTTAATTATGTTTGATACTGTTTTAGTAATTTGGAATATTAGATTGCTTAGCAATTTAGATTATTAAGAAACAAATAAAATTAAGCATTTTAGCAATTTTGATTATGAGAAAACAAAAAAAAAACCCTCACAAAGGTAATTAAAGTATCTAGCAAGATATGATTTCTGCATACTGGCCTGTATCTCCTGCCATTCCTTTAGACACCCAGACCTATAACAGAGCTGGCAAGCACTGAGCCAGAGGATGATAGCAGGCCGTCTTTGAATGCAAGGACACTAGTGTGGCACGCTTGCGCAGTCAGAATTCAAGCTCCCTCTCCTGCCTCCCAGGGAGGTCCTCAAAGAATGTTCCCTTGGGGTGCTGCCAGTTTTGTGTTGCTATCTGAGGAAGCAGGGAGGTGCCCATGAGCTAACACAGCCGAGTTCCAATGCCAAAATATTTCAGGCATTTTAATTTTTATTACAATTTAAACGAACCTCAGAATAGAAGAAAACTTGCTTCCTGAACTTTACTTTTGTTTAAATGAGTCCATGAATTTTCCTTCTGAGCACCGGGTTGGCACTTGGTAAACTAGGATGTCTAAGACCGCAGCCCCTCCCCCATGCAGTTCTCCTTGTTGCTGATGCAGGGAGTCAGCGAGAGACATTTAAGCCTTCAATCCCTTCAGAAAAGCCTGCCTTTGTGGGAAAGGCAAAACCTTATACTTAACACGCTGAAAAGCTGGATTTTAAAAAATAAAAAAAATTAACAAAAAAAAAGAGAGAGAGGAAGAGGAAATTGTTCTAATTACAGGGAGAGCTTGTACATGCAAATGAAGTTGTCCTTGGGGAAATTTGCATGTTCTTAATAAGGAATCCCCAAGCCAAAAGTACACATTAAGCTTTTCCTCATCTTTAAAGCAATGCTCTTGCCCAGAAACTGTACAGGAAAGCAGTCTATGAATGCGCTCTAGGCCTGGCCCCAAACTCCTGTTTATAAAAGAAAGGACTTGATGAAGTGTTTTGTGATGCTCCAAAGGTACACTGCCATCCCTAAGGAGTAAGCAATACAGTAAAATGTCTGCTTCAACAGCAGTTTATCTACACCACTCTTGGTCAAAGTTATATACATTTTATAAATTATTTTCAAATGCTGAGCCCTCCAGTCAAACAACAAAAACTAGTCAGAAATGCTGGGAAGAGTAAACACTCAAGGATGATTTTGTGATAACAAAAGGAACTAAGGAATACATAGTACGGACATCCAAATTGAGACCAATTTTTAATTAGGTGTAAGTACAGTCCAGTGTACCTTTGCAGTGGAGTGTGGCAGTTTCTCACTCACTCTGGAGGCTGAGGCAGGAGGACTGCAGATTAAGAGGCCTGCGTGAACTATATAGGGAGTCAAGGCCAGCCTGGGTAATATGGCAAGACCTTGTCCCAGAATATTTATTTATTTATTTTATTTTTTAAATTATAAGTTTGTATCTGTGTATAAGTATGTGTTCTTGACTTCAGGTGCCCACAGACAGAAGAGACATTTGGTTTTCCAGGAACTGCAGTCATAAACAGTAGTATGTCACCCAGTGTGGGTACTGGAGTTAGACTTGGGTCATCTGCAGGAGCAGTACTCACCATTGACAAGTAGTCATCTCTCTAGCCCTGTCTAATCCACTTTTAAATAGCAGATGATAGAGCTCAGTGGTGAACTGATAAGTAGGGTCCAAGCCCAGTGTTGAGGAAAATAGTGTTTGCATTTGAGCTATGAAGATCCCGGTATGATGGCACAGCCTACAGCCGTTGTTCTCAGAAGGCTGAAGCAGGAGACCTGTATCTTCCAGACAAAACTGAGGTATGCCGCAAGACACTAGCTAAATTGGATTTTTTTTCTTTTCAATAATCAACTTTGATGAAAAGGTGATGGGAATACTTCCCAGGCATGATAGACAGACACTAAGGATATGAACTGAGTATTTCAGGATATCAACTGAGTACTTCTATCTAGTTCATAGTGAAGACACTGGAAAAGCAACAGACTATTTCCACATGGAAGAATCCTGAAGTTCTAGTTTAGCTATGGCAGATGGTTCACTCCAACAGACTGTTCCTATAATTACAATAAATAAAATATTCTTAATGAGCTACTGACTGAAGAAAACTGTTTACAAGAAATCTTTTTTTTTTTTTTGGTCAGACGTTTTCAATGCAAACAAGCTAGCAGTAGCTTTGGGCACAGAACCCCACAAGCTAAAACAGCAGTTGTCTAAACTAAAGGAGTGTGTGTGTGTCTGTGTGTGTCTCTGTGTGTGTGTGTGTGTGTGTGTGTGTGTTTGAGAGAGAGAGAGAGAGAGAGAGAGAGAGAGAGAGAGAGAGAGAGAGAGAGAGAGAGAGAGGGGGAACACGAGAGAACGCACTGAGTGGAAACATCCCTCACAACTTCCTTGAAAAGTGGAAGAGCCCAAGCACTCTGAGGAGAAAGTAGCTTTGGGTCTGAGGGTATGTCTGAGAAAGGTGAATCTAAGAAGGGTGGGTATGAGGAGGTAACTCTGAAGAGGTAGGTCTGAGGTAGGTGGGTTGAAGAGATGGGTCTGAGAAGGGTAGGTTGAGAAGGTAGGTCTGTTTAATCTCTTTATTTGTCCCATGAGAGAGAGTGTAGTGAATAAATCATATTTTCCAGGACATTTCTATGTAGCTCAGCAATAATATACATATCATTTGAAAGATTTAAAACCTAGGTTTTTAAGTTTCGTAGCAAAAAATACTAATTACAGTAGAAGTTCTTTCAATGGGAAAAGTGTTTCACATATATTCAGCTATCATTTAACTGTGTGCTCTTCTAAAAATATAAAACTCCAAACAATACTGCCTTGTATTGTATGTCAACCTTAAACATCTCTTTTATTTCTATGCTGTTTCAAATGTTTCCATAAATTAACATACCATAAAAAGCAGAGTGCTCGTCAGTAAAACGCCCACTTACTGATCACAGAGATGCTGGGATCCATCTTTGCTCACACTTGTCCAAAACCCCCAATGCCTGATTCACAGAACCTCAACACCTGCAAGAGTTTAACCTGCTCGACACTGAGCAGAGCTACTTGAGGACGACACAAAGCCAGAGAACAATCACCAGGAGACTAAGATCTTGGACCCATAACTGAAAACTCCCTGGCAAGAACGGCGATAATATTTATGTAGGAGTGAGCTCCATCCATCTGTGCCTGGCACAAATCTCTCTTCTGTATGATGCTGATGCAGAAAAACCAAACCGTTATCTTAACTGTGTCCTGCCTTTATCTGATAAGCTCTAGAATGTGTATTCGTATTGTAGGTATATGTGGTGGAAGGGTAAGGATGTCGAGCCAAGAAACAATAACTTAACACTATAACACTCTCCTAAGGCACCATGTTAGTTCCCAGTTTGGCTCATTTTAAGACAGAGCATGAATTCTCTACCAGCAAATGCTTGGGCTGTCCTTTCTAAACAGAGCCTCTGTTAAAAGCATATTTTGAAGTTTCACTTTAATACTTTTATTGATATTTTCCAGAAAAGGGACAAGAAATGTGACATGTTTGTTTACTTTTAACAAATCAACTGGCCAAAGTGGGTAGGGGGGATTCCTGAACAACTAATGTTCTTCTGGCACCAGCATGTTATAGACATTTATGGCTCAGGGCCCAGAAACATAAATAAACATTTTGTTCTAAGGTGGGTTATGGTATACTGATTTAGGCAATAGGGAAACTACTTATGGACAAAGAATGGGTGTTTTCAAATTTGGTCAGGGCAAAGTTACTGCGAAAGGAGTTAAGTGCAGTTATTGTATTGTTGCTGTTGTTGTTGTTGTTGTGCTTTGCTTCGGGTATCTTACATTTCTGGGCTCAAACTTTACCAAGCACCTGTTTTTTCCCAAACAGTTCCCATTTCTCCTCCCCTCTCTTCTTTCCTCATCCTTTCTCCACAACCCTCTCCCTCCTCCCGGTCCTTCTCCCTGTTGCTCTTAGCTAGAATTGACTTGACTTCCTCAGTGGGTTTTTGCTCCACAAATAGCCACATTTGTGTAGCTACATATGTGTCAGTCAACTGTACAATTAAAAACTATTACATGGGACATAGAAAAGTTGCCCTTCCATAATGCTAATTTATACTTCTTTCTGTTTTGGTTGCTGTACCAAGGCAGCAATTTCAAGGTAGGGTATTGGTCATTTCTGATGGAAAAAAATAAAACCGTTTTCCTCTCTGGATCCTTAAAATAACAGTATTCGACAGTAGCTGCAAGCTCATGTTTCATAACTCATATGTCATCTAGAAAGGCACTGTGTCTGTTAACCCACTTACACTCTGGCTAAGTTTCAACTCTCACCTCCTTTGACAGCTCTTTTATGATACCTCCTTTTGATACATACATCAACTGGCATCTCAGATGCTATTCCACCTTGATTTTCTTCCTACCCTGATACTCTTCTCTCATTGCTTTTCTTTAATATTGACTCCTGTAATTGCCCTATTCTTAAGAGGAAGTACCCTGAGAGTCACTCCTCAGCTGCCAGGGCTTCCTGTATACATTCCCTTTTTCTTGTCCTCACCGGCTTATCGCTCCTGTATTTACCCATCTTCTGCCCAGACAGAGTCAATTGCAGGCTAGATGTATCTAGACATGAACATCTATCTAATGAGAATCTTAAAGTTTACAGCTCCCAAACCAACTTCCAAACTTCCACCATCCAAACTTCCTGCTCAATCTAGTCATGCAGACTTCCTTGTTCTTCTGCCTTGGGCGCTTATATCTGCCATCACTCCTAGCAGTCTTGGGGGAGAGGGGTGTTCGCAGCTAAGACACAGTTCTATCTTAGCACTACAGGACCTCAACTCAAAGACGACCGTCTCACGGACTCCAGTCATGTCTGTGCTTCCTAAAGCTGTAACATATTCCTTTTCTCTCTGATATAATCATCAGTAACAATATCCCTCAACTGTGTTCTTTTTAGTGTTCTAGAACACAATATCAAGCTTTTAAAATTCCTGTATGAAGCCCCAGATCCTAGAGCAACAAGGAAACAATCCATAATGGCTTGGATGATGAAATGCTCCTCTACAGCTTGTCTCTTTCCATTGACAAATATCCATGTCCCTGTAAGGATGCAGGGACAGATCTGTAGCACACAGGACCAGTTGAAGTTGGGTGTGTTTGTCTGAAGTTTCCTACTTTGTAATGGCTATACAATATTCTGCCATCTGCTTCTACCATACATAATTATTAAACCACTGGCTTACCACAGGATACTCCACCATTCTTGCTATCATTAAAACTTCTGAAAACAATCACCTTCCTTACATGCCTATCGGATTATAGCTTCCTTCTACATTTCAAGAAAAAAAATGTATACTTAAAGTGTTATGCACACTGTTCATCTTCCGGATGACAGGTAAGAAAAAATACGAATGCTAACCCAATTACCTTAAGGTAGCATTGATGAAAGAACGGTCCACAGTCCTTACCACCTTTGGCAAATTCATAACTGGTCCACAATGTGGTGGGTAAAGGAATTGAGTAGAAATTTTTAGAAACATTTGCACAACATTTGGCAACATGATTTTTTTTTGGTTTGTTTTTGTTTTGTTTTGTTTTGTTTTGTTTTTACATAAGGGCTTTACTACATAGCCCTGGCTGACTTGGAACTCGGTAGATCAGGTTGGCCTCAAACTCACAAAGATTCACCTGTTTCCACCTCCCAAGTGCCACGATTAAAACTGTGTGCCACTATGCTCTCAGCCTTTCGCATGTGTGTGTGTGTGTGTGTGTGTGTGTCTGTGTGTGTCTATGTGTGTATCTGTGTCTGTATGTGTGTGTGTGTATACACAAAAAACAAACATACATATCTACACATACATAGAGGCTTTACTTCGCATGCTATTTATTTTCCTTTTCTGGTTTATATTTTCTGGTTTTTAGACTGGGAAAACCCACTCACAACAGCTCGAGGGTGAGATAGTATTTTATTTTTACTAACATCTTTATAAATTACAGAATCATCTTTTTAACTGTCACTTGAGTCACTGACCAAGATTGTACCATTATTGCTTTAATTTGCATTTTAATGCTAACATGTTTGCCTATCTTCTTCACTCACTACGGTGAGTGATTTGTCACCATATTTTTATTATTTTTGAACTGTCTGTTTTATGTTTACCTCATAACTCTAGGTACTTACCTTATAGATGAGATCTTAGAGGCTTATTTTAAAAGTTTTTTGGACCTGAAGAATATTAGCTTTTTGCTTGATATTGCAAATATTTCTCCAATATAATACGTCTTTCTGTACAAAATTTATAAAAAATGAAAATAAAATGTTTAAATGCCTTTGAAGTCACAAAGCTGGAGCATTCTTTTGGTGTTTCTGAGATACCCTCCCTATAACACATGGAGACTGTAAGAATACCTCTTTACTTCTGACCCTTACTTACAATTTGCATTGTTACACAGTGTGACTCTCTGGATTCCTGCTACCCAAGTAGGAGTGTGACAGAGTCCCTGCTGCAGCCTTCTTCAGGATGACAGGCAAGTGTTCCAATGCTTTTCATTAAATAATTCATCTTTTTCCTACTAATCTGAAATATCAATCTTATCAGGTACTGAATTAGCATAAGTTCATATCTAAAAATAGATTCTGCATATTTTATTCATTGGGTTAGCCTTGTGCCCATAGCCCTGCTCACCAGGAATTCACACACTGTAAATGGCTGGGGTATTAAGGGATGCTGAGGCAACTTTCCTGTAGTTTACATGTGACTGCAGACAAATTGGGTCTTCCAGAGAATATCCCGAGTTATTGTGGCAGATTCCCTCATTTTGACAGGTGTGGAACTAAGCATGTCATGTATCTGAACATAACTAATATTTTAATCTAGCTGTACTAAATCTGGCTTCCTAAGAACAAAATATTTCGCTCTACTAAGTTAAAATAGATGTCATGTCCTAAAATTAAGCTTTGAATAATCCTGTGTTTAATAAGCTATACATTCGTAGGTAAATTACTGGCAATTTTCATGCCACTGCTTTGTTTTACACTACTGCTACTACCATTACTATTGAAAGTGAAATTGATTTTATTTTATATTACTATTTCATTTGCCAATTTCGTCCTTTTTTCTTTTCTTTTGTTGTTGTTGTTTGTATTTTTTGTTTTTGTAATTTTGGGGAACAGGGTTTCTCTATATAGCTCCAGCTGGCCAGGAACCCACTCTCTGTATAGACCATGCAGGCCACAGATTCACAGAGATCTAAGTCCTCCTAACTCTTTAGTGTTTTAATTAAAGGTGTGGACCACCGTGTCAGCTACTTACTTAATTCCTTATATAACACACATTAACACAGAGAGAGAGAGAGAGAGAGAGAGAGAGAGAGAGAGAGAGAGAGAGAGCCTTAATCAGCAATCACAATATTTGTAATAACATTTTAGGTAAGTTTAAAATTACTATTTTATTCATATCTTTATTCTTTCAGTTATGAAAAATCAAACACATATTAAGTGTATCTTGGGTATCAGCACAATTGAAAAGTAATATATTAGGCATACAGAGAAGATCCAATAACCTGGTAGAATATGTAAAACATGTATACATATACTATTGTGTAAGGTGAGAATTGAGAGGTCTTAAAGGGGAAATGAAGACAACAGAAGGACAAATGGCAAAGCAACTGGAAAGCTTGAGGAAGTTGTACATATTAGGGGAATCATTTATCTTGATTGCTGAATGTTAAGATGAGGCAGTATCAAGTGGCAGAATTCCAGGAATAGAAATATATATACATACACACACACACACACACACACACACACACACACATGGATGCATGCACACGCACACACACATCCAAGGAGGCCAAAGTCGGGCTGAAGCACAGAGAAGGCTAAAAAGGGAGCAGAGCAGTAAGCAGGTCATCTGGAACACAAGAAACACTTCAGTCATGTCTGATAGAAATGGAAGCTGGTGGTGAAACCTTTGCTTTGGGGAAAAGGATCTGGAGGCAGGATGCAGAACAGAGGCAATTTTGGATGACTGCTGCACAAAGTGGAACAGTATTTTAAAAAGAAAGAGAAAAAAAAACAAGATTCCCAAGTTCCAGACATTCATTCTCTTCTCTGAGATGTGGGTCTGGAGTTGGAGATATGTTTCCAATTAGATGCTCTTCCAGAGGACTGAGGTTTGATCCCAAATCCTACATGGTGGTTCACAACTGTCTGTGCCTCCATTTACAGGAGATCGAATGCCCTCTTCTGACTTCTGCAAGCACCAAGTACACATTTGGTACATAGATATAAATGAAGGCAAAACATTCATACATGTTAAGTAGATAAATTAATAATGATAATAATAAACAAAATGTAGTGTCTATGCCTCCTCCCTTTGATGCCAGACTTTATGACTTTTTCAATAAACCTAATATAGCAGACAAAACTGGGCTTGTCTTCAATTCCTGATGTTTCAAATAGCCATTTTTTTAACCACCATTCTCTCTGGTCTTTCTCTTTTGCAGTTCAACTAATGTAGTCCCAAGTAGTCCACAGACAGCCCGCATGGCACTTCACTAAAGTGTTTACAGTAATGAGCCAGGTACATGAACAGGTCACCATCATAAAAGTGCATGCTTGGGCAGCCAATCAACAGCCCCCAAGGGATGCACCAAGCAGATCTGGGGCCATTGCTGTTCTGAGCACTCAGTTCTGGCTGGACTTGTTGTGTGGCAATACAGCACCAGTAAAAGTCAGTTCAGGTCAGTGGGAGAAGCAGCAGTGAGGCTGGGAGCAGCTGATTCCCTGCTAGCTGGCACTGTGAACATGTAGTCAACAGGAAATTGAAGAACAAAATTAAAATTACCATTTGAACGGTCTATTTTCAGTTTTGATTTCTTACCATGGTCACCCTCATTGGATGGAAATAGATTCTCTCTGTAAGTCTGTAAGTCAGCTTTCCATTCCTAAACAAAATACCTGAGAAAACTTAAAAGGGGAAAAGGTTTATGTTGGCTCATAGTTCTCAATGTTTCTGGCCATGGTTGCTTGACTTCCTTGCTTTGGGCCTGGAACAAGGCAGCACACCATGTTAGAGGCACCATGCAGGGGAAGCCCATTACTGTATGATAGAAACACTAATAAGCAAGAGTAAAAAATAATAAAATATAAAACTGGAGTTAGAGTATGGTTATATACACCTTTAAACCCAGTAAAGGAGAGGCAAAGGCAGGCAGATCTCTGAGTTCAAGGGCAGCCTTGTCTACAGAGTGAGTTGCAGAACAGACTGGAACTGTCCTACACAGAGACCCTGTCTTGAAAAACAACAATAATAAAAAAGACAAAGAAATTCATCAGAGATTTAAGACATCCTGCCAGACCACAGCTCTTGTGTTTCTGCCACTCTCTAAGCAAGCTGGAGACTAATTCTTTAACACACAGCTTTGGGGTGCATTCAGGGGCCAGATTGCAGCAGGGGCAAGGCAGGAAACATGATAAAAACTGAAGATACTTCACAGGCAATGCTTGGGCATTCAGTGTGAGGACAGTAGTTCTCGATGCGCACAAGGCCCTTTAAGGCCCCGTGGCACCAAACCTGCTCATAGCAAACTAAGCTGCAATGGCCACCTCTCACCATCATTGTCCCTCATGTCAGAGTGTGAAAGAAGTTTCATCATGCTTGAGATTTCAGCAGACTGGAGAATAAGAGAAGCCAGGTAACTCCTGTTAAACAAGTCACAGACTTGCAAAAATGGAAGATGCACTATTCTTTTTTTTTTTTTTTAATTTTTTTATTGGATGTTTTATTTACATTTCATATGTTGTCCCCTTACCCCATCCCCCACCCACCCAGGAACCCCCAATCCCCTCACACCTCCTCCTTCTTCTTTGTGGATGTAACCTCTATCTACCCCCCCACTCCCACCTCCCCACCCTCAAAACTCCCACCCCCTGGGGCGTCCAGCCTTCATGAGGTCAAGGATCTCATCTTCCACCTGTGCCCAGCAGGGCCCTCCACTCTTATATATTCAGCTAAGGCCCTGGATCCCTCCATAAGTGCTCCCAGGCTGGTGGTTTAGACCCTGGGAGCTGTGGTTGGTTGGTATTGTTGCTCTCCTCATGGGGCCACAAATCCTTTCAGCTCCTTCAGTCTTCACTCTAACTCCTCCATTGAGAACCCCATGATCACTTCAATGTCTAGTTGTGAGCATCTGCCTCTGAATATGTCAGACTCTTGAAGACCTCTGAGGAGACATCCATATCAGGCTCTTATCAGCATGCACTTCCTGACTTCCACATCAGCATCTACCTTTGGTGACTGCACATGGGATGGATACTCAGGTGGAAAGGTCTTCAGA
>NW_021604587.1:12674891-12717942 GCF_004785775.1 Grammomys surdaster
GAAAGCCTTTCCACCTGAGTATCCATCCCATGTGCAGTCACCAAAGGTAGATGCTGATGTGGAAGTCAGGAAGTGCATGCTGATAAGATGCACTATTCTTATTGTCAAATGTTCAATGTTTAAAAACCATTGAGCAGACTGCATGTACTTAACCCAGTATCCAGGAGGCAGAGGTAGGCAAATCTCTGTGAAGTAAAGGGCAGCCTACTTTACAGAGTAAGTTTCAGAACAGCCAGAGCTACAGAGCTACAAAATAAATCAATAGATGGCAGATAGATTGACGATAGGTAAGATAGACAGACAGATAGATAGATAGACAGACAGACAGACAGACAGACAGACAGACACCACTGAGGAAAACTGCTAAAAAAGTCATCAAGATATGGCCAACATGTAGCACAACACTAACCTGTCATCCAAGCAAGATGTATATAGCTATTCATGTTAAATGGAATGGGTTTATTAAAGTTATTTAAGTTAACAAATATTTTAATGTTCCCATTTTGTTATCTAAGGCAGCAAATATTTATGACATAAGCCACGTACCGAAAGCCTTTCAGATCCACAGAAATTTTCCTAAGAGTATAGAAGGGTGTGAGACTACAGTGTCTGAGGTTCATCCTATGCTGAGACAGAAATCACAATACACATATGTTAAGAGCACAAGGGATGGAAGAATTCTTGGGTTACATTCCAAGCCCCACAAAACCCAAGCAGGTGTGATGGGAGAGCAGATAGTAAGAGCAGAGAGAGGAGTATGTGGGGCTCCTACAGGGAACAAATCCTAACACATCATCATCAGCTTCACCATCTAGGTGGATGGGACACATGGCTCCTTCTATACAAATGTTTTTTACATGTTATAATAACTTTGCTTAGCAGCAGTTCTAAACTACAAAGAATATGATACTGACAATTAAACCATCTGTCTCTGGTTATGTGTGCCAATAGTAAAATGACTTACCTTCGTTCTAGATGACACATCACCCTAAACGTTCTCTGATATAATGAATGGGGGGGGGGGATGTACTGAATCAATAGACACAAATGGTTAACGTAGTTGTTATTTATATTAATTAACAACTCTACTCAGCATCACAAGACAGATAATCCATTAATAATCTCATGGGTACCCAACTGCTATTTTCATATTTTAGAAGCAGAGAATGGTATTAGTTAATGCACAGTAAAGTACCAGGCCAAACACTTAATCTCTGATTTCTCATTTCTCCTAGGCCATCATTTATACACACCTCATCAAGAGAAGGATAGACCAACACACTGGAGACTTTTGAATGAACATCAAATACTTTCTGTAGGACACGTGAACATCCGCCTCCTTCTCCTCTCTGTCTCTCCTTCTCCTCTCCTGTCTCCTAACTACTCCTCTTCCTTTTTCTCCTCTCCTCCTTACTCCACCTCTTCCTCTCCTAACTCCTCCCACCTTAGCTCCTCCTACAGTTTTCTCCCTGTGTTTTAATCTGAGAGGATTTCATATCCAAAAGATTCATTTTCCTTTCTCCATACTCACTGTCTGCCTCAATACCTTACATAAAAGCCTTAGGTTGGAGAAATGTCTTTTAATGAGACTATCAAAATTTTTCTATACCTTTGGACACTAAAGTTGAATAATCAGGTACCATAAACTTCATGGTGATATATATTTTTTAATTTTATAAATCACTCAAGGGGCTGGAGAGATGGCTCTGCAATAACGAACACTGTTGCTCCTCCAGAGGATTTAGGTTCAATTCTAAGCAACCACACGGTGATTCACAATCATTTGTAACTCAAGTTACAAGAGATCTGATGCCCTCTTCTGGCCATGATCCAAAGACATGCAGGCAAGCAAAACACACACATGCACAATTTTTTAATGAAAAAAATTACTCAAAATGCTAAATTTTAGGAAACTATTAAATTATTTTTCAACAAGGCATTAAGTTCTTCTAAAGCATAGGTCTAGCTGTGAACAGTACAGAGAGGTATGAGGCAAGAAGTCTTCCTATAATCATCGGCCAGCCATTCTACTAATCATTGTAAGAACATTCCAGATAATGAGCAAGTGCAGAAAAGAAGTTAGCCTGTAAGTGATAAGAGAACCACACGTGGGCTTGAGTGTAATGTGGCTTCCTGAGACAGCTGTAGAGGCGTGCCCGGCACACTGCTCTATCCCCTCAGTCACTCTACTCCTTCTGCCATGCACCAAATTTCTACTGGCAAAGACTGTAACTAGGACCAAAGACTTTCTATTCAAGATTGTGGGGTGAACATTAAAGGTGGAGCACTCATCTGAGAGGCCACATTCACACACACATACACACAAACACACAGATAAACACATACACATATACACACATACACACGCATATATACACACACATACACACACAAACACATAGCACACATATACACATACACACAAATACATATACACACAAGCACACACACACATACAAACACACACTCATATATACACACACATATAGACACACACAGGCACACACATGCACACACATTCATACAAACACACATAAATACGAATGTAGACATGTACATATACATATATACATATGCATAAATGCACACACATACATAAACAAACACACACAAAAGAAGAATTTCTGTTCACTTGTGGGGTGCCTAGTTTAGAGACCGTGAGTCATACAACTATTTGGACCCAGATCCATTGGATTCTATTTCTCACCATACACTCAGGCCTGATAGTCATCATCTATGTCCAACCCAAAGAAGGAGGAAAGAAGACAGGACACAGAGTTCCCTGAGCCTTGTTTAGATCTGCACACTGTGATCTGCTCCCAATCTGTTGGTGAGTCAAAGTCATTACCAAGGTACAAGGAAGGCTACTACTGCAGTCCCCAGGGCTGGGAAGCTGGACACAATCCTAACTCTTTCTATAACTCTTTGCTAACCAAGATATGTAGTACAGGGTTTGATGGACAGCTGGCATGTGTGCCTGGGGTTCTGGTTCCACTGCAAAGTACATCTCTGATATTTATGACAGGTGAACATTCCACAGTAGACTTCACCTCCTGACCAGGCAGCCTAACTCTTTCACAACAACATTTGGGAGAAGGGATTCTCCAATGGCATAAGAGAAGCTTGTAGCACTGCAGTGACGACGCAGATGCTTACACAGCTACTCTGTACACCAAGGCATACAGGAAGCACAGACAATATGCTTAAGGATTTACAACACAACATAAAACAGAATGCAAGTCTGTTTGTTCCAGAGAGCAAACAAAACACAGACCAACCTAGCTGCAGGAATCAGAAGTACAGTGACTGTCCACAGACAATGATGCTGATTAGATTCCAAGTGTGAGAAACAAAATTGTAAACATGACTCTCTACAAAGGAAACAAAGTGTTCCACAACCAAGCCAAAGCTGATTGTTTGAAATTTCCTATACAAATACTCGTTCCTTAAAGGGTATTCTTTTCCATAAGGAATGCCAGCAGATCCTATTTGTGTTATAATTGATTTGAAGAATTACTGGTATATGGTCTGCCCCAGAATTACAGATTATGCGAATGTTCTACCACAGAGGCACACTCCCACATGGGAAATGGTGGAATTTACAGGACCATATTTGGAACTAGCTTTCATGCTTGAAGGCTCTATCTAGCCAGCCCAGCTTATAAAAAGCAGATTAACTGTTGCATCATAAAGGGAACTTTTCTTCTGTCCCCGGCTACTCAGTCAGTCTGTAAACCTGAGAGCTCTTTGCCTGGGAGACATATTCAGTTAATAGGACAACAGACAAGGCTAATTATTAATGTGATAAAGGTCTAGCAATAGATAGCAATAGATAGCAATATCTTTTACATTGTGAATCTATTGCTATAAGTATATAGGTTCAAAACCCTGGGGTGACCTAAATAAATGAATACATGTTTTTAGTTTTCATTCACACTTCCTAGTTCATAACTCCCAGCCTACAATAGGCAAGAGAAACTAGACTTTTTCCTTACCAAGGCAGATAATAGAAACTCTATCCTTACATGGCCTGACTCTCTTCTACTTAGCCCTTTAAAAGGGAAACAAACAAACAAACAAAAACCTACTGACATACACCACATCTAACTAGTTCATATGATCCTCATCATCGTTCCAGAAGTAGCCTGTCTCACAGTCTAGAGAGAAGAATGCTACACTGGTAGTAAGCACAAAGACTCTGGCCAAGCCAGGCCTTCCCAAAGCCCGATGCCTTTGTAATCAAGCCTTCATAAAAATCCAGAAGGGCAGAGTTCAGTTTCCAGACAGCTGAATACTTCCAAGTTCCTGGAAGTTAGAGCAACCAGGGAAGACATGAAAGTTCCATGTCCTCTTCCTCAGCTCTCACCCCAGGCTCATCTCCATTGTCCATAGTACTGGCCCTGGGGTTTATCAGTGAGCTCAGCGTACAAGCTTTCTTGAGTTCTGTAAAGTACTTTGAGCAAATTAATCAAACCCAAGAAAGAGAATGGGGGACGCCTGACCCGTGGGTAGGAAGCCCAGGTAAAACCATCTGAGCACGAAGGGATGATCTTGGGAACAGAGCCCTGTCCTGTGTGATCTGGTACTGTTTTGATGGCGTCAGGACACCCACCTGGAGTCTACTGTGGAAATAACTGCACAACGAATGGGAAGGAGAAATCCCCATAGCTGGTGATAGAAGTCACTGGCTGTGTAGACAACAGGAAAACATATCCACTTTGTTTTCCCTAGGACACCAAACACGTAAAAGAAGCAAAACAAAAAAACAAGTAAGTGTTCATTCATCCAATTTAAAAACATTTGTGGCCTGTCCTGGTTCAGTCCTAACTTAATTCAAGTACCTTTCCCATATTCTGGAGCACAGTCTTCTATTGTAAGGACCTATTTTTAATGTCAGTAAAAATTATTAGCCATTTACAACAGTTGTGAGCTAAGAAACACACTGAAGTAAAAGGTTGCTCTTAAGTCAGTAACTCTTTTGTATTAATGACTGTTCTTCACATGATGAGCTACTTAGCATTGTAAACTGTATATGCATGGGAGAAAGCATTTATTTCCTATGTGAGGAACACTTGGTATGACCATAGGACTACAATCACTCTTATAGTTTTCTGGGCTCTGCAACCTGCAAAAAAGGGTACAACGGTCTGGACCTTGTACTAAGTAAGATTCAGTTTCCAGACTATGGTGCTACTAGGAGGACACAGATCCTAGTGTGAGTTTGTGTTCATCACTGGAATATGCCTTGCGCATCAGAACCCTTGCCTTTCCAGTGTCTGTTTCCTCTGAGCCATAAGATAAGAGTCTCCCTGCATCACACCCTCCCTATCAGGATATCTTGTCTCCCTGGAGGCCCAAAAGCAGTAAGACCAACAGACTATGGGTTGAAATTTTCAAAACCATGAGCCAAATTAAATATTTCATTCTTTTAAGTTGGTTTTCTCTGGTATTCTGTTATAGCATTAGAAAGCTAACTAATACAGAGTCCTCTAGTAAAGACTGTGCCTCTAAGTATCCAGCTACATCACAGATACGTGGTTCTTTCTTTCGGAGAGGTGCTCTGGATTGGTGTTTGAAAATGAGAAAAAGCAACTTCCTCAAAGACCTAAAAGCCAAAAGTTCCCAATGTATACTTCAATGCAGAGCAGACATATTAATCATTTATGGTAGCATATGTATATAACATATACTCTTAACTTTGAAGTTAATCACCATTGGCATTTCAACTTTAATGATGATCAGTGTCTAAAAATCCGATTTCCAAATGCCACACTTCAGTAATTCAACACTGTATCTATCACACTATTGGCACTTTTCTGGCCTTAGCTTCACCAAATATTATCTTTAGTCTGTAATTAAAACACAGTTTTTGTGTGTATCATCTTTGATGTCAAAATCTACAGAATCAAATTTTAGGGAAAAAGTAATCACTTTCCTAATTTGCCATAATTACACAGTAAACAGTCTGCCTGCAGCAGACACTTGAAGCCCAATTTTGGAGCTCATCTGTGCTGTCGCTAAAGTTCACAATCAGTACACTCATATAGTGTTCATTTATAGGAAATGCGATGCTGGTTCCATTTATAGGAAATAAGCTAACTACTTCAACTCCTCTGTTTCCGTTCTAAGATTAGAGTGGGATTCTCCCCTAAGCCTGACTTTCAATTATCTAGTATATGCCCTGATTTTCCCTTGTACTGTCCAGAGGTGGGCAGATGATTTATGAGACGTGAGCAGCTGCCTCAGGAACTCTCAGGCAAGCAGAACAGGGCCTGTCCCGGGTGGAGGTGACCTTACACTCCACTAGAACTGAACACTGGAAGACTATTTAAGCTCACATCAACATTACAAAAACATTATAAATAAAACAGGGAAGGTTCCCACCTTATAACTTCTCTGACCAGGAATGTTTGGAGAGCTGCAACGTCACCATCAGGAGCACACTAGAGGGTAATGCAGGTAAGGACACATGGCCAGGGATGATCCCTATTATTTTGGAATACCCTAAAATATGAGGAATCTGTCATTTGGGGTGACAGCCTTATCCAACACCCATCCCGTGGCATTTGTGCCTGGATGATTATCTTAGTATCCACAGATGTTTTCCTGAAAATACACTGTCATCAGAATCAAAGTCCCCAAATACTATCAGGCAGGGTAGTAACACGGCTGCCATTCCAGCAGAGGCCAAAACATTGTGATTTAGATGCTAGTCTCAGCAACATGGAAAGACTTTGTCGCAAAACAATAAAATAAAAATAACTAAGTAAAAGTCTTTTTTTTTAAATTAAGCCCCTAAATACTCTGTTGAGCCCAGACAGCAAACAGATGTCGTCCATGTTGCAGAACAAAAGGTACCTGATAAAAACTAACACAACGCACCTGCCAGGCTTACAGAAATTTTGTCTATGAAATTTAGACACCTGTTGGAGGATATGAGATTATAAAACACACCCAGGAACATCCCCAACCTTGTTATATAGTCAGTAACACCAGCGTACCACAACTCATGCTCTAAAAAAAAAGAAGTCTTACCTAAAAAACCTACAGATAAACCAGTTTTAGTGCTGCATACCCACAATCTCAGCACTATAAAGCCTGGGTTAAGAGGGTCATGAGTTCAAGACCATGCTGAGCTATGTAAGCATACTTTATTTCCCAAAGCCAGAAATCATAAAGACTTGACAAATTTCATTGTCAGACAGCATCCTATATTTCTAATTCTGAGTTTCCTAGAAATATGTCAGCCAGGAAATAGAGAAGAACCTCTAACCAAGATGGGCTGCAGTACATCTATTCCTATATAACAATGTAGGTACTGGGGCCTTCCCTTATCATGGCTCACACACATGAGCATGAGTGCTGCCAGCATCAGCTCTTCTCTCAAACATTCTTTATACAACCTGGCAAACACTGATTGTAAATCGAGCAACTTGATGCTTTAATCTGTAGCATACATTAAGGGCATAAAGACAGCTTCTGAAATAGTTTGGGTTGTAATTATTTAAAAAAACAACAAAAAGATTAATCAACAATGAATTAACTTTTTAGATGCACACCTTTTAAAAGAAACATTACATTATACGATTCTATATTTCAGAAAAGTCATCTCTTCCTGGGAGGAGGGGCTATAGAAGGCAGGCCATCCACTCATGACAAATACAAGAGTGCTCCTCCAGTAGTGGACAAGAGTAATTCACAGGCTGTGGCAGCCCGAGTGTTGCAGACTTCTTTTCAATAACAAAAAGAAGCCTTAAAACTAGACTTAAAATATTTCTTTAGAGAAACCTAAAGGAAACAACTGAAGACGTTGTTTCCAGTGCATTGCTTTCTAAGAAGCAAATGGATAAAGCTAGGTGGGAAACTGATCAAAGGAAAGAAATGTTTTTCTTTTTTTTTTTAATTTTTATTTACCATTTCATTCTTTCACATCTCAAATGATATCCCAGTTACCCCTTCCACCAACCCCCCACCCCACATCTGCCCTCCCCACTCCCTCTTGCCTGTATGATAGTGCCCCCCCACCCACTCACACTCTCCCACCCCATGAATGTTTTTCAAAACAGAAATTAAGACATTGATTGCAAACCTATCCCAATAATGTATTTTCCAAAATTTTGCTGAATTTCATGGCATCAGTAGGTAGACAGAGACAGAAATGTACAAGCTCCACTTGTATTTCTACTTTTGCAGTGGGACACGGAGGAGGCAGGGCAGGGTTGGGTTGCTAAGAAGCTAAAGACCTACAGCCGACCCTACCTTCCTTTCAAATTTTCACTGACAAAGCAAGGCACTCCACTCACATTCTTTACTTTTCTTAGTTAAGAATCGTGATCAAGAGAATTAGGTTAGGAAACTTAAAACATCATACCTATAATTTTATCTTACACTCATAGTAAATGTTTGGGAAAAAAAGACTCAAATTTCTTGGAGGCAGGAGGTATAGATCAGCAGTTAAAAGCTCTTACTTCTCTTCCCCAGGTACTGAGTTCAGTTCCCAGCATCCCCTTGAGATGGCTCACAACCACCTGTAACTCCACCCCCGGTTATGCCTTTGGCCATCAGAGGCGACTATACTCATGTGCTGATACCATCCCCCAACACATACACACAGAATTATAAACAATGAAGATATTTTTTTAAAATCTCATTAACTAATAAATACTAAGTAAAATTTTTTCTTCAAAGTCACTTTATGTGAATTAAATTATTTTAATATTTTAAGTAAAATAAGTAAATGGTTTAGTTTAACTCAAACTAATCTTCAACTATAAGTTATTTCTAATCAAACGCAACTAAGATGGAATAATGACCTAGGTTTGTAATTCTGACCCTGACCTCTAACTAGGGGTCATTCAATGAGAAAATGTACAGATTCTAAAACAGTGTCTAAAATTCTGACCCAGGAGAGCCCAAGGATGAGATCCCCATGAGTCATTTCCAGCACTCCACAGAAGTGTGTAATTCAGTAGCCACCTTCTTTTCAGACAAGATTCTTTCAAAACTTGAAAGTGAAAAACCCTGACCGCATCTTACCTAAAGACCAAGGACCCAATCCTGCAACCACTACCGAGTCTGCAAACCGCCAAGTGTGAGTTCCACCAAGTGAGTTCACACTTAGCCCCAAACTCATTTCCTTTAAAGCAACACAATTTCTGAACAGGGTCTCCTCTAAGAGAGCTGCATCTGGGATCTTTCCTTTCCGACTTTTCACGTCATCAAATGCCATCAGCCGGCATTACTATGTCCCACTAGCCGAGCAGAACACACAGGATGAGCAGTAGCTGGCTTCTCTAGTTTTCTGAAATTAAAGTTGTAGGCAACCTCTGTTAGCAAAGAAGGTGAGACAGGTTGGCGACTGATATCCAAACATTAGTCATGGCATGTGCTTTGGGCCAAACTATGGCACAGTAGCAACTTAAACAGGACTACTCGTCAACTGTAAGTAAAACTGGCTCCAAATATAGTATGACTTATAGAGTTTACTTAAGGTCACTGACAGAGGAACTTAATGTAACAGAATAGAATATTCCTGAAAGTCTATTGTAAAGCTCATACTGCAGTTTATATTCATTTAACATTTTCCATGATAAAATGCTTTTTAAATGGTTATCCTATAAAAGTGAAAATATGAATAAATGTACAAATCAAAACTATAACCATTTTCTGTTTTCAAGCACCCCCTATAGAAAGTGGCTGGGGTGGGGGAGATTAAGGAAATAGTTCAAGAAAATAATGAGAATCAAACATCACACTTGGAGAACTTATTGTAGCATCAACAGCTTTCAAGCTTCAAGCCAGTGTCCAAGAACAAACTAGCAAACATATGGGATAGGGGAAATGGCTCAGTGGTTATGAGCACTTGCTGCTCTTGGAGAGGACTGAGGTTCAGTTCCCAGCATCCAAATGATGGCTTACACCCTCTGTATCTTCAGTCTGAGGAGATCCAACACCCTCTTCTGACCTCCCAGGCCCATCCACATACACAGTGCACAGTTACTCAGGCACACACACATGCACATAAAATAAATATTTTAAAAAAAATAAATAACAAGGATATGTTTACTTGCAGGGAAGTTTTTATTTTCCTCAAGTGTCTTGTGGTTCAGAGAAATGGCTGGCAGTTAAAAATATACCTTTGATTAATATAAGTGGAGAACGGGTAAATGATCATTACTAGCAATGTACTATGTTTTGTGAACAAAAATTCTGTATAAATAAGTAATCTGAGAAAAGCACGTTTCTGAAAAGATGCTTTATTGGCTCAAGCTTGGGAACCACAGATATAAACTATTAGATCTGCAACCTGCCAATGCTGGCTAAATGATCTATGGCTGGAAAAATGGGCAATCCATGGATTACTCCACTGATTTTGGCTAAAATTTTCAAGAGACAAAAGGGGGTCATAAGGGAGTGAAGCATAGCTGTTGCAACAAGCAGGAAAAGCCACACTCCGAGGAAACACCTCCTCGTGATCTCAGAATATAACTTACTGACCCCCTAGCCCCCACCCCAGAAATCACTACTAGAAACCTGATCAGGTTTTATTTTATTTATTTTTTTATGAAATAAAAAGCAGAACTTATTTCATGATTTGAAGGAAGTCCGTGTATAGCTGTACCAGGTCTATTTCAAGACTAAACCGAGTACAGAAAAATCAAACTCAGCATCTCTCCAAAGACAACATGCACAAGACCCAACGCTGCATCCTAACATGATGTAAGAGAAAGGAGGGGACTTCCCAGTGAGATAGCAGATGGGAAACCTTATCAGTGTATTCACTGATAGGAAGCAGTCAGCAGAATGCACAGTAGCTTCTGTTCTTTCAAGAGTCAGTAGCTGTAAAGGAAGTCAGCAAGCCAGGTGAGATTTCCATGGAGAAGCAAGCAGCAGCTGTGGGTTGGAGGAGCTGGCAGCCACACGCAGCTGGGCAAGCTGGAAATCCCCAGGAAGTGCTTCCCTCACACACAGCAGTGCTGAAGCCATAGACAGATGGAAGATCAAGGACTGAAGGCATAACTGGCAGGGAGGCCCAGGACCTGAAGAAGCTGAAGCAGACGCAAGGCTTGGCTGAGGTCAAAGGGAGCCTTCAGACTGCAGCCTCAAACCACCCCACTCCCCATACGCACTGGCTCCTCAGAAAGGCACAGGGAAGAACTGAGGGGCTTGAAGTATGAGGAGAAAGCATGGCAGGCTCCCCATCAAGGACACCACTAAGGGCAGTAGGAACCCTCAGCAATAGCTCCTGTCCTGCCCTGCCCTATGGTACTGATCCAAAAAGAACATCGAGGAGGGAACTGAGAATCACAGAGCTGAATTCAGGCAATTTGGACCAGAAACTCTATGTAACTGTACTATGCTGGGTAGTCTTATGTCATGTTGACAGGAACTAAAGTCATTTGAAAGGAGGGAGCCTCAACTGAGAAGATCAAGAAGAGGACAACCTTGTAGGACATTTTCTTAATTGGTAATGGATGGGGAGGACTCAACCCATTGTGGGTGGTCCTGTCCTTACACTGGTGATTTCATGAAGAAAGTAGAAATAAGAAAGCCATGATGGGCAAGCCAATAAGCAGCATCACTCCACGCATCAGCTCCTGCCTGCAGGTTCCCGCCTGTTCTGAGTTCCTGTCCTGAATTCAATGACGAATAGTGATATGGAAGTATACACCAAATAAACCCTGTCCCCCTCCCCCAAGCTTGCTTTTGGTCATAGTATTTCATCATAGCAATAGTAACCCTAACTAAGGTGTGGACTAAACCCCAAATCTGGATTAATATTTGAACTAGAAAAGAAAATTGCCACCCCTCATCAGCATGGTTTGCTTCAAGAAACCAGGAGGGAAAGAATTCAAATCTCACCCCACCAAGGAAGAACCAGTGACTGGCATGACATTTTTAATCTAATGTACCTAATGTCCTAGTACACATCATGCATCCTAACTTGCTGATTCTCCAGTGACTATGGTACTTAAGGAAATTGCTGACTAAACTGGATGCTACAGGATTTGCAGAGTGGGCCTACCCAGATGCTGGGTTGCTCCTGAAGTTAGTATCATATTCCAAGAATAATATAGGGGTCGTACTGGGTGCCCCAGGCATAGGAACTGCATGTTTCAACTTCTGAACTATGAAGCTCAACTTTACCACAACCTATTTCCACTTAAATACTGCAAAAACTACTGCAAATATGGTGCAAGCACATAGCATAAAAAGGAAGAGAGGGAGGGAAGGAGGGAGGGAAGAAAGGAGGGAAGGAGGGAGGGAGGGAGGGAGGGAGGGAGGGAGGGAGGGAGGGAGGGAGGGAAAGGGTGAAGCAACTGCAGTGTGTATCCATACAGTAATATAAGGAACATGACACTCGAAGGTAGTACACTCCCTGAAAAACACCAGCTTCATCATGACGGCACCTGCTGCTGTGTTAAACACCATGACCTAGCACGACTTAGAGAGGAACGGGTTTATTTCATCTTATAGATTACAGTCCATTATTGTAGGAAAGCAAGGCAGAAACTACGGAGGAAAGATGCTTTCTGCCTCCCTCCCCAGCTCATATTCAGCATACTCTCTTCAATATAACCCAGACCTGTCTGTCTAGAGATGGCTCTGCACACAGTGGACTAGGGTCTCCTACACTGATTGGTAATAATAATGATGATGATTTTAATAATAAAAGTAAATGTCCCGTAGGCATGCCAACAGTGATTGAGGCAATTCCTCAACTGAATGTTTCCTCTTCCCAGACGTTCAATGTGACAACCAATAGTAGTCATCATGGTAAATTAGATGAAATACCAGGAAAGGAATTTTTAATCTATTATCACAACACTATTTAATGACATCAAAGATTATACAAATAAACTCCAAAATGAATTCAGAGTGCATTCAAGTAAACAGCCAAAATGAGAATTTTAACATAATATATGAAAGAAAGTATATAAAACCGTAATTGGTAACCGTCTTTACACTAGTTAACTAGAAGAAAGACACATTGAAATTGTAGAAATGTAAACCTCAGTAACTCAAATAAAAATTCAAAAGAAATTGATATTAGTAGAATGGATAAAGTGGAAGACAGACAAAAGAAAAGACAAATGAATTAGAAAATAGGCAAAGGCAAATTTTTTAAAATGTGGACAGATCATGCAAATTTCGTGGGACAGCATTAAAAGACCAAATTTACAAACCATGAGGATAGAATAGCTTCAGGATAAAGGAAAAAACATTGTATTTAATCAAATCATCACAGGACAGTTTATAGATCATGAGAGATGACCACCGAGATTCAGGACGGATGTAGAACAACAAACAAACCAGAGAAGAACCTCCTGACATCAAATTACTGTTAAAACACTAAATCTAGGGAACAAAGACAAAAATACTGAATGCTCATCAGAGAAACACCAAGTTACAAGTTACACATTTAAATTATAGAATTATATCATTATTCGAATTGTAGCAGGTTGTTCAACAGAAACCTGAAAAGCGAGAGGAGCATGGAATGATGTACTCCAAATACAGGAAGACAGGAATTGCCAGGCAAGATCACTATAGACAGCAAACTATCTGTCAGAGCAGAGGGAGAGAGAACTGTCCACGATAAAAACAAGCTGAAGGAATCTGTGAACACTAACCCAATACTCTAGAATATGTGTGGAGGAATCGTTGGAGAAAAATAAACACATTCAAGAAGGAAGGAAGCTCAGCAGAAAATGAATACAAATAGGAAGACATCAAGCGATCCATGGTCCGTACTTTTCAGCAGTAGCTCTGAATAGTAAGGGACTCAATTCCTGAATCATAGAAGATAGACTTGCAGACAGACTTAAAAACAGGATCCATATATTTGTTGCCTAAGAAACATTTCTTAAAATCATAGGCAAAATGCCATCTTAGGGAGAAAGGATGCAATGGATGCAATGGGGAATAGAACTAAAAAGAAAGCACAGGTCATGTTGTAATGGCTGAAAAAAAATACACTTCAAATCAAAATCAGAAGAGTTAGAAATGACCACTTCATATTGAATGAAGGAAGAATTCATCAAGATAAAATTACAATTCTAAACATATATGCACTTAGCACTGGCATACAAGTAACTTTGTAAAACAAACACGCACTAACTGCAACACTGTAATAACAGGTTACTTCTATGCCCGGCTCACATCAGACAGAAAGTAAACAGGAAAACATCTAAGTTAAGTGACAACAGCATACAAATGGACAGAACAGCCATAGAGACGTTCACCAGTCATTACGGTACACATATGCTTCTGGGTAGCCTGTGGAACATTCTCTGAAATAGGTCATCTCTTAGGAAATGAAGTAAGTCTTAACAAATACAGTGAAACTGAAATAATTATGTGCAACTTGTCTGATCACAAATAAAATACAAATGAACAGCAAGAGAAAGTGCAGAACGTGCACAAACATTGAGATGGATGGATCACTGCAGAAATCCAGAGCGAAAGCTTAAAAATGATTGAAAATGGTAAAACCTACGAAAGTCAATGAAAGCAGCCCTAAGCCAGGCACGGATAGACAGAGCTCTAAGTGCCTGCACTAAAGAATCGGAGATGTCAAAGAAACAGTGTAGTCTATATTTTAGGACCGTAGAAAAACAGGGTCGAGCCAAAGCCTCAACCAGAAAGGAAGTAACTAAGATCAGGACAGAAATTAGTGAAATGGAAATGGTCAAAACAACACAAGGAATGGATGTAATAAAGAGTTGACTCTTGATAAAAGGGAAACAAATTGGCAAGCTTAGTCAAACTAACCAGAAGAAAGAAGACCCAAGTTAATAAAAGTATAGAATCTTTACCTTTTCATCAATACAACAAATGAAACAGAAGCCATTACAACAGGTACTGGTAAAGTTCAGAATATCTGTAAGACACACCTTTAAAAAAATATATATTCTACTAAGTAGAGAGATCTAAAAGCAGCCAAAGAATTTCTACATACATGTGGCCAATCAAAAATAAACTAAGATGAGATCAACAAACCAAACAGATCTCTAACAAGCAACAAGATTAAAGGATCAATTTTAAAATCTTCCTGACTATAGACATTCAGGTTCAGACAGATACAATGGTGAACTCTACCATACCCTCAGAAAGGAAACAGTGGTTCTCACACTATTCCATCAAACAGCAAAGCGATAGTACAAACTCAAAGGACACAACAAAAACTTACAGACAGATCTTTGTGATACTATAAGATGCAAAAATTCTCAACCAAATTCTTGACAAAGGGAATTGAAGAACAATCAACAGATCTTGGAAACTAGTTCAGCCACTATGGAAATCAGTATGGAGGTTTCTCAAAAGCAAACTAACAAGCTTATCTTATGACCTGACTACTACAGCACTCCTGAGTATTTAACCAAAGGACTCCAAGTCACCACAGAGACACTTGTACATCCTTGCTTCCTGAAGAACTACTCACGGGGTCTAATCAACTTAGGGATCTGCCAACAGAGGAAAAGATGAGGAAAACGTGATTTATAGACACAGTGGAATTTTTTAAGCCATAAAGAAGAATGAATTCAGGCCTTTTACAAGACAGTACAGCTGAAAATAATCACTATACAAATAAGAGCAGTCTCAGACTGACAAATATTGCCTGTTTTCTACTCTTTGTGGATATGAAAAATCATAAATATACAAATGACATGAACATAGAAGCAAAACTGGGAGACAAAGGGGACTATTAGGAGAGGGAAGGGTAAAGGGAAGAGGAGCAGGGTATAGCAGAGTGGGAATACACTCAGTACACGATAGGCCAGCACAAATATGGCCTGACGTGTGATAGGGTGTGGCTCACTTGGTAGAGTACTTGTCTAGCAGGCAGGAATGTCCTGGGTTTAGGTTTCTAGCACTGCATAAATAGACCCCAGTGGTGCTCACTGTCAACACTCAACTCCCTGTCCAAAGCAGTCTACCCCAACTAGTGGGCACCACCACAGGCAGCCCCTGACATTGGGAGGGAATGCTCAACTACGACAACATATGGAATAGGAGGAAGGGAAGAAAGTGAGAGGAGAGGAGGAGTGAGGGAGGAAAGGAAAAGGGGAGGGAGGGATGAAGGGAGGGAGAAGAGGAGGGGAGGAAAGAAAGAGGGAGGGAGAGAGTAGGTCATCATTTTCTGTTTTCTTTCTCAACTCTTCCTGTCCTAAAACAAGCTGTTTCCCTTCCAACAAAGAAAGAATGGCAAACTTTGCAACAAAAATGTATCTAACTTAATGAGTAAGCAGACAAAAGCTGGAAAGGGACAAGAGAGGAAGCTCTGAGGAACTCAGCTTTATGAGGTAGGCTTCCAGATTTATGTGTGAAAAGATGGAAGGTCAGAGAAGGGAGTGTGTGGGTAATAACTATAAATGAGTGAGGCAGCAGAGGTCAGCTAAACAAACTACAGTTGTTTTGAGTTTCAAAATCACACTTCCAACAATTTATTCCAAGAGTTAAGAGAAACTTTCATTATTTTACAACCATGTGTAGAAAATTTTTCACTTCTGCAGCTATAATTTAAAGTCTTATTTTACTAGATTGGGAATGATCTATTATGGACTTTATATATTTTATAAATAGAGTAGCAACTCATAATTGTCAAGCCACAAAATCGAGGGCTAAATCCATTTGAAGTACCAAAAATGAAGTTCCTAGGTGTGATGTCATGACTGTTTGTCTCACATTTATGATCTTGGCTTCCTTCTGGGAAGGGATATGTCAAGCCAAAAAGATCTGTAGCCCAGATTTCGTCTGAAGCTAACGGCAGCCATGTGACACAGCTTTGACCAGTGCGCTGCAGTGGAGAAGGCTCTAAGGAAACTGAAAGAAACATCCCCGTCTCTCTTCCCTGGGAGGTTCAGCGCCATCTACCAAACCTTAAGAACCAAACAAGACTCTACAATGAAGAAAAGCAGCAAATCTGGCTGTTGGGTGGCCTTGCCGAAAAGCCATCAGCCTTCCAGTTTTTCATGTTAGGTGTGACAGATTTTTATGCTTAAGCTAATATTTCTATAATTCGCTGCTAAGTGGATTCTCACAAGCCACTCATAATTTGTTCTTTCCTTCGCTGTATTCTCAGAGGATGCCCCACTTCTACTCTGATGCTCCACACAAGTAAGAACCAGTTCACAATCACTGCTGAGCCATCAACAGTTCAGAAGACTGTGTCCTATCCTCAAAGGCCAACAAGCGGGGGGGAGGGGGGTGTTGTGGAGGGGGCCATGTCCACCAAGCTATGATGAGCCCTTCTGTGGACCACAACTGCTTATTAGGGGTAGAACCGAAAGATAATTGAAGGAAATACATTCAATGCTGATCCAATGACCAAAGAAATAGGGACTCTTCAGGTTTAAGGTAAGCCTCCAAGACCCTATGTCTCAAGAAAGAAAACTAGTATGCACAGCATGACTAGATTAAATAGCACAAAGATAACATCACTAACCAACAAAAACAAGAGCTCAGAGATGTTGCCGGGGGCTTAAGGGATAACCTGACTCAAAAACTAGACTACTTCCTGCTTCTACAGCTCCCAAGACACAAACCTATAGAATTCAAATTCTGTTTTTTAATGAGTGTGTGTGTGTGTGTGTGTGTCTGTGTGTCTGTGTGTCTGTGTGTGTGTGTGTGTGTGTATGCGCCCGTGCACACATAAACATGTGAACACTTCCACACACACTCAGAAGCTAGAGAATACTGGGTGTTCTCTGTTGTTCTCTATTCCTTTCACACAGGTTCTCTCACTGAAGCTCCAGTAATCCTCCTGTTTCCAGCCTTCACCTCTTTCCACCCACTCAAAGTTCCCTATTCCCACCCCTGCCCACTGCTGGGGATAAAGGAGAATGTGGCCAAACCTGGCTTTTTAACATGGATGCTTAAGAGCTAAACCAAGGCCTTCATTCATGTGTAACAAGCATTCGTACCCGTACTCCACCCCCAGATTATCATCCAAACACATAGAACATAAAATTTCATAGTAATTTCTAGCTGCTGATTTACCTTGACACAGTGTAAGCTTTTAGAACCCAGGAAGCCGGCCATAACTACTAATAAGCGTTTATAACTGAATATGCAAATCAATGTATAGATCACTTTTAAAAAAATATTTATTTACTTATATAAGTATACCATACCTGTCTTCAAACACACCAGAAGAGGGTATCGGATCCCATTAAAGATAGTTATGAACCACTGCATGGTTACTGGGAATTGAACCTCTGGACCTCTGGAAAAGCAGTCAGTGCTCTTAACTGCTGAGCCATCTCTCCAGTCTTATAGGTGCCTTTTTAAGAGATTTTACAAAGTATATAGTCTTCGAAAAAAAAGGAGCTGCACAAACAGGTCAGCTGAACCAGCATGGCACGGTAACTGCTCATTGCTCCAGTAAGCATCCGTACCCAACAATAGCTACTCACCCCAAGAAGACAGACAGTTCAGCTTTCCACCTAGCTTTTGGTCACCAGCCTCACCCTTCAGATGAGCACAAGTTTAGAGGGAGCTGAAGAGACCAGCTTAAATCCTGTATCTGGTAAAAGGCAGACTTACTACTCAAACTCAGCAAGGGCAGTTTTCAAGTTTCTGTTCCACCATAGATCCCACTTTGGCCTTTTATCAAAACATTTTATTAAAACATGTATTTGCATACTACACATAGACACTAGCTCAGGAAACATCTGCACGAACCTTCATGTATAGACCCCAAAGCTACCTCAAGCACAGTATTTGCCATATCCTGAGGCAGACATGGCTGTGACCCAGATAGGGATTCCCTAACTTCTCTGAGCATCTATGGTACACTTACGAAAAAGCTATCTGTCCAACCTAGACAAGCCTAAGGCTTCAGTGGCTCTGAGAGTCAGACAACCTGCTAGAATCTGGATCTTAAATGTCTTCCCATAGTATTCAAGGCTTGCTGTTGTGTCGTCTCCAGTCTCACATCCCATGTCCCCCCAGAATCCTTAAGATATGAGGCTAAGAGGTTTGTAAATCACTGGCCTATGTTTGAAGGGAACAATGAAACTTTAATCCCCCACTTTTCTCTCCAGCCTTCACTCCCACCTTCCTTCCTTCCCTCTCTGACTTTGCCTATTCAATCTTGGCCATGACAACAGATTCCTTTAATCAAGCATTCCTGCAGTGAAGCAAAATAAGACTTCCTTCCCATTTGAGGTTGCTTATGTCAGGCACTCTTGTCCCAGTAACATAAAGCTTACACAGATCCCTCCCCATAGACGGTACACAGACACTAAAGCACCCCTGTCATGGTGGAGAGCATATACAAAGACCCTGAGGGCCTCTGACCCTGCATGGCCTCTGAAATAAGATCCGCCATTCCTGAGCAGATTAAGAAAGTGGACTCTACTGAACCCACATGAGAGTGAAGGAAATTCAGTGCACAAAGAAAATTATCAACGCTGTACTCAACTACATTCCTAGCACTTTTTTTTTAATGCCTCTTTCAAGCTGATGAAAACCTCAGCAAAAATATTTATCCAGTCAACATCTTAGTGACATAAGCTGTTAGGATAGGACACACACTCGCAAACACACACACACACATACATACACACACAATCCAACACTTCATCAATGCTCATAGAGGAGAAACAGACTCTCCACCCCCGAAACACTTGCTAATTATTTTTACACAATATGTGCACCGTCTGCAGTGTTTGCTACTGAAGGGAACGTGAACCACAACACATTAGTGGAGCCTGCTGCTCGGCTGCCCAGCTGATCCAAGCCTGTGATTCTGCAGCAATAATCAGGGGTTTTCCCAGTCATCGTCTCTATCAAAATAGATGCAGAGATGCCAAATCCCCACGTAGGATATAAAAACTAAAGTGCGTTAGAAGCTGAATTTATTTGAAGTTATTAAGTGAGAAGGCGTATTTCCATGGTTTGCTCGCCCCTTCTGTTAGTTAGGTCCGATTTTAAAATTTCCCCCACACACATGCTTTTTTAAAATCTCAACTTAGTATCAAGGTGATGTGGATTTTTTTTTTAACCTCCAATAGTGACATATCTCCCTTTTAAGAGATAAATATATTCTTCCTCTTTCTTTCTCTTTCCTTTCCCCACAATACAAAGGCGGAAAGGTGCTCTCAAATGGCGCCCACAATCCTACGGAGTTACTTCCCTGTGTGTTCATACTCCACCAAAGGCCAACGATTTTAAAACACAAGATCACAAAGACAGAGGAAGAAGGTGGTTTTCAAAGGCAGTAATTGGCCACAGAGGTAACTCTATTTTCAACTTTTTATTTTTTATTTCAAACTACTAACTGCCTAGCAAATGGGAATCCTTCATGAAAGCTCACCTTTCTCCGAGTGCACCCTGAAAAATAGCCCAAAGGCATTGATACTCCCCTTTGCATTTGACACTACAGCAGAAAGACACTGTCCCATTCACCCAACTGTATACTAAGGTCCACACAAAATTGGCTGCCACACAGTATACCAGGACTGACACTAAAAGAAGGGCGTGACAATAACTCTTCATGTGTCAGCTGTCTTCCCTTACCTTTCTCTGCATCTTAGAGTAATAAGCAACAACTGACTAATCTCAAAAAGTCATAGAAGCAGCTAATATACAAATAAACATGAGGAGGTATACTTAGCAGGTTTATGATTATATTGGACACAATCTTGGTGCTGTTTCCTAGACCTACAAAGTCTGACCATAAACGGACTTCTTGCCGGGCAGTGGTGGCGCACAACTTTAATCTCAGCACTTGGGAGGCAGAGGCAGGCGGATTTCTGAGTTTGAGGCCAGCCTAGTCTACAGAGTGAGTTCCAGGACAGCCAGGGCTATGGAGACAAACCCTGTCTCAAAAAACAAAAACAAACAAACAAACAAAAAACAAACAAAAAAAAGGACTTCTTGGTTTGCTTGGGATATTTTGTGTTTGTTTTAGTTTTTAATTTTGCTCTTATTTTATGTGTATGGATGATTTGTCTGTGTATGGACATATGTCTGCGTTTGTGTATGGACATATGTCTGTGTACCATGTGTATGCAGTGCCTGTAGAAGCCTGAATAGGACATCAGATCCCCTGGAACTGGAGTTACAGACAGTTGTGAGCTGCCTTGTGGGTGCTGAGACCCAAACTCAAGTCCTCTGGAAGAGAAGCCAGTGCTCTTAACTACTGAGCCATCTCTTCAGCCCCTTTCTTTGTTTGTTTTGCTTTTTTATTTTAATAAATATAAATTAAAGAGATTCCACCCATGAAAAGACAACTTTTTCGTCACTCATGGGAAAAATGTACCGATAAGAAGCAAAGTATTGTTTCTCCTCCTGGTCCACAGTGCTATATTGTGAGCAGACAAGGGTATTACTGTTTCCTCATGCTCTCCAGTTTTCAAGGTATTTTACAAATGATCATATAATGTGTTTATAAGCGCAAAGTTAGTTTTAAGACTCTTGCAACCTGGGGCTGAAGAGATGACTCAGCAGTTAAGAGTATTCACTGCCCTTACAGAGGGCTGTTCTTGGAGAGAATGGGAGCTCAATTCCCAGCTCCCTTATCAGGAATTTGACCTGGAATTACCACCTGTAATTCCAGCTGCAGGGTATCCAACACCTCTGACCTCCATGGGGATCTTCATTCACTTGCACAAATCCACAGACAGACCACCCACATACACACAATTAAAACTAAAGCTTTCAGTTAAAAGAAAAAATTCTCCTGGATACTACCAAGATGTAATCACATTTTTACTCATATCATAAAATAAATCATATGTTTATAATTTTTGAAGCATCTTGACAAGTAACTTTTCCAAAAATTAAATTTAAAATTTTAAAATGACTTCTCATCATGCACCACCAGAACGTACCAGATTTTATGACAAAATCTCTTTAATTATTTTGAAATTATTTCTAAATCAGTAAAGTAATGTAAACATTTTATATCCATGTATTACAAATCTTAAAAAAACCTGTTTTATACTTTAAGCCATTTATCCTTGATAAAATGTATTTTTTATATTTCTGCACTGGCTAGTTTCATGTTAACTTGAAACAAGCTAGCTAACATCATTAGACAGGAGGGAACCTCAATTAAGAAAAGATCCAGCTGTTTACAAAGGGGTAGAACATTTTTTAAATTAGTGATTTATGGGGAAGGGCCTAGCCTTTTGTGAGTGGTTCCCTCCCTGAGCTGTTGATCCTGGGTTCTATAAGAAAGACTGAGCAAGCCATGGGGAGCAAGCCAGTAAGCAGCATCCCTCCATGGCCTCTACATCAGCTCCTGCCTCCAGGTTCCTGCCCTGCTTGAGTTCCTGCCTTCACTGCATTTGATGATGAACTATTATATAGAACTCATCTTCCCAGATGGTTTTTTATCATGGTGTTTCATCACAGCAATAGAAATCCTAACTAAGACAATTTCATACACACTATTGAGGCAGAACATGAGAATCAAAGTCATCCTTAGCTACACAAGTAGCTAAAACCCAGCCTGGGCTACATGAGACCAAATCTCAATGAAAGAAAAAAAAAAAAAAAGGCCAGGCAGTGGTGGTGCCCGCCTTTAATCATAGCAGTCAGGAGTCAGACACAGGCAGATCTCAGTAAGTTCAAGGCCAATCTGGTCCACAAAATGAGTTCCATGACAGCCATGGCTACACAGAGAAACCTTGTCTCAAAACAAAAACAAAACAACAACAACAAAACCCAAGCAAACAAAACCAAAAAGATTGATGACAGAAATAGCCCAAAATTCAGAAGTCTCATGTAGTTACAAGAATATATTATCTTAGGGACTGGAGAGCTGGCTCCAATTAAGAGCACTGGCTATTCTTCCAGAGGACCCAGGATCAATCCCCACACACACAAAGTGGCTCACAGTTATCCATAACTCCAGTTCCAGATCATTTTTGCCTATATACACACGTGGTGCACAAACACACGTGCAAACATACATAGGTCCATGCACATTAAGATGAAAATAAATCCTTAAAGGATATGCAAGCTTGGTGTGGTGGTGCACACCTTTAATCCCTTATCTGTAAGCTATACTGAGACTACACAATATACATTTCTATTTCCATGTATATAGTCACAGAAATGTATGTTTATCATACAAGCTAACATATACAAAATACAAAGACATATAATGTGTACAGGCTAAAATGTCCACAGATTTCTAGCAGAGATACCTGTCCATCCAGTTTCAGCTTTTATCTACCTTGACCAACTTGACCAACTAGTTTCCGCTAGCAAGAGTTCTGAATTAGTTTTTCTACTTGAGTGGCATATTATTTAACCAAATAAGTAAAGATTGTTGCAGATTAGAAATCTCATTCCTCCTATTATGTCAGTCATCTTTATCTTCCCCAGAGATCCATGCCAACAATTACCTTGAGCTTATTAACTGGTCATTTGCTCCTTAGTATTTTTGTTACAGAGTAGGGAGGTTATAGACTGTGGGCGGCTCACAGACAATGAGTGTTTCTCAAGGCTTAACACTCCCAAACATCCTAGGGCTAAAAACCTAATCTCTAAATTCTTTCCAAGAGAAGCAGAACGGGAACTGTCCTGAGGTTTCAGAGGATCACCTAAACACTTGAAAAGCCAGACAATGAGAAGTGTTCTTTTGCATAACTTCCCAGGCCTTGCAGCACATGGCCAGACCAGAGCAGAAGTCATCTACACTGAAAAGCCTGGAGCAAAGAAACTCTTTCCCACTCCAGCCTTCTCCATCAGCCTCATAAAGGACCCAAAACCATTCTCATAAACAGGGCTATCTATATAGTAAGGAAAGATGGTATTCCATTCGCTAACTTCATGCATGCTTACCCACAGAAACTCATGATCTGTGGGCCATGAGCGGGTGGAGCATCCATGCCTGATTTATGCTGTCTGTGATTACAAAACAGAACAGGGCCCCAGGAAAAGGGAAGAAGGGTTAAAAATACTTCATGAGACAGTCATTTTCACTGATGCTGTTAAGTGCCCCACCTAAGTAAGCTTCCTGAACAAAGGTACAAGAATAATACAGTGAAGTACCACTAGAGGAAAGGTGCCAAATTCTTACATGTTTATCCAGACAGGGCACCACTTTCACCAAACAAGGTCATAATCCAATGATCTTGTAAGAAACTCCAAAGGATGGGTTAAGTATGTCTGAGAGAGAAGAGCCATGCAGCCAACAGCTCTGCTAAGTACAGCATCTTTGGCCCCTTCTATACTCCCTGTAATCTCTTGGCAAGCCAGAGCCAGTAGACAGAAGGCAGGACCAATCCTGCCTTTCTTCCTCATGACTGATGACCAAACCTTGGGTCAGATAAGAAAACTGATACTGGGAGAAGACACAAACTGGGTGAGAGAATGGATACTCTTACTGACATTCATGGACATTTTTCTCTAGTATTTGAAATTGGGTTGCTCCAAATATACTAATAATGTTGCAAAATTACAGGATGTGTCAAATACACCAATCCAATGGAGAGGACAGAGAGAAAGAAAGCTATTTTCTATTTGTTTTATACTTTGTGATCCAGTCAACAAATGAGTTACACTGAGGATCCAACCTGTAGATTTGTTAAGATAAAACAAACAAAGAAACAAACAAAAATGAAAAAAAACAAACTGAAGCAGTGCTGAAAAATCAAAATCAAAAAGGTCAATGCATCTCATATCTCTACCACCACAGTACAGTCGTATCAAAAGAGACGTTCAGTGGAAAGAGACCACACATTTCACCCAAACAGTCAAGCTTGCCAGAAGTTGTCCAGCTTTCCAATCAATCTCAACAGGAGATCCATCCACCCTTTGGGTAAGAAACACACAAAAGGAAAAGATGAAAAAGTATTAAGCCAAGTGAAGCAAATGCAGGCAGGACTGGATGGGCTGAAGTACGTCGGACTTGAACAGACACACAGGAGACAGAGTGGCCCTGCCAGGCAACAGAAGTACAGACCTGAAGGAGTGCTCAGAAAGCCTAAGGCTTCACTTAGCTAACTTCTTCACAGCAAGGACAGTGTCAGGAGAATTGGTTAGGGCACCACCAGCTACCAGTCACTTCTCCCAACTCCCTGCTTTCGAGACTTTCTTCATATTCCAGGGACCTCCAAGTTGAGTCTTTTCATCAGGAACACAACACTTTACTTGAGAAGAACCATTGGCTGGTTGTCAGGCAATATAGCCTTGGAGGAGGAAGCTCTGGAGAATGAGTCACATGGAATAGAGGCCTTGAGGGGTCTGATTCCAGGTCACCCTCTGTGACATGCTTCCTTTGCAGTATTCAACAAAGTATTTCAACAAGATGGTTTCCTCATCCACAGAATGAGGATATTGCCACATACCTCACAGGGCACACAAGAAAATCTATAAGGAAGGAATCAGAATTGCCCAAGGCGATCTGGACTGTCATTGACAACTTTGGAAGGCCATAACACATTGCTAAGCCTCCTCCAGAAGACTGCCTGGGGTTCCAAGCCTTCACAAGACACTTAAAAAAATGTCAGCTTCCTTCCCAGACATTGATGTTGTACCTGAGAGTAACTCCAAAAAGCTATTTTTTTGCACTAGACCATGGACTGTAACACATGTTCTATCTACATGAATGAGTTTCAGATGACCACATTTTACTGTCCTGATGGCTTTGTCTCACTTCACAAGAGCAAAGTAAGCGACGAAGGAAGGGTAATAATTCCAACGATGATTTCATTCCCATCACCTCCTCCTCTGTCCAAACTGAGTCATGCAAGTGGGTGCTTTTTCAAACATCCCTCAAACCAAAAAGGCTTAACTGTAAGGTTTTTGTTTTCAAAACTAAAAACAGCAATCCCTCTGTTCTAAGCTACAATAAGAATCATGTTGTCTCTGGGACTGTAACACCAACCTACAAAATGGAGAAAGATTCTTCAGATAATGAACTACTTCCAGTGGGCAAATCGGTGTGAGGCTTAAGGCAATCTATATCCAAAGTGTTTGAGTCCTGGTAGATTTATGCATTATCTTATTGGAGAGTTGAAGATTCGATAGGAACGGACATGTACAATTCAGTGGGCTTTATCTTTTCAGATGATCAGCTATCCTCAATGTCAAAGTCACAGTCAAGGTCAACATACTTCCCACTGAGGAAAGTAGGTGTCAGCAAGGTAGGTGATGCCCATTTATGCTGCCTCACATAACCACATAAAGTTTAAGACTAAGGCAAAACTTGATAATTAATGTTAAAAAATGCATTGCTTAGGTACCAATTATAGAAACAGCAGAATGCATAAAAATCCAAAATAGGATTTTTTTTAAAAAAAAAAGAACTAAGGATAGATGTGGAAGAACAGCATGTGGCCTCTCTCTTTAGCTTATATATTAATTTTAGGGCATGTAAAAAACCTACTGTGTGCAAGCTGCTACATGATTCTCACTTAAAAATTGGAGCTTCACTATGACCAAAGAGACTGCACAGCTTCTACTTTATTCAAATAAAATCAATTAACCATAGCTGTTCAAGTGAATCACCAAAATTTTAATCATAAACTGGAAGAAACTATATGTCCTATCTAACTTCATCCTATGTAGCTAAATCAGGCACCAGATAGAGTGCTTTAAATAAAAGTAGATCATCCCTACACAATCGAATTCTCTATGATTTAGCACTACAATATTTTACAAGCTTACTCAAAATATCCATGTATTCCTTATTAACTTAAAGCATAATGACATAATGCTTTCTATTTATGATACCTTTATATTCAATCTTTCTACTTAAGAATATACTAAATATAAATCGCTTAGGAGGTATGTTTCTTATCTTATAACCTCAATTACACAAGTATTTTATTTCTATATCAGTAATTTGCATAGAAGTCATTAAATAAAATACCACACTCATAAAAACTCTATTCTGCTATATGTGTTCCCCTGATGAGCACCAAGTCACAAAAACTGGCATACAGTACTTAGTGTAAGTCTTACGATAATTTATTCTCCAAACAGAGAATGCGGCAAATGGAAACCCTCAGCTACTAAAAAGAACTTAAGATATTTTCTGGAGAAAAAACAAACAAACAAAACACTGCTCTAAAACTACCCACAATTATATGTCATTTATAAAATTATAAATTAGGCAATGATTTGAGTTAGTAATGGTGGGAAATGATTTAAGAGCATCTAATACGATTATCATTCCATTCTGAGATTTCTCAAAGAAGTACGTGAAGTTCACCCATTAAAGAAGGTAGGAAAGACAGGACTTTGCTAAGCTCCACCCAGAGAATGTTAAGAAAGCTTCTAAAAGCACTGTAAACCAAGCCTTCTGAGGCAAGGAGCTCATGCTCAAAGGCCAAAATTAATATTCTAAGATTAGACTATTAGACTAATTTCATCATTTTGTTCTCCTAAATTGCCAAGCATTTTCCTTTACGTAACTTACTAAACAAGCAAATATAAAGCACTTGCTTCGTGTCAAATATTGTGCAAGGTCAATGAGGAAATAGGCATAGTCAGCGTCAGCCTGAGGGAGCTTTGGGCCAAGAGTGTGTCCGTGTGTGTGTGTGTGTGTGTGTGTGTGTGTGTGTGTGTGTGTGTACAGTTAAGACACTGAATACTAAACAAGTAAACACTGAACTATACAAAGTCACAGGTGCTCTGGAACCAGCTTTACAGATACATTAAAAATGAGCCAATATAGCTAATAAGTCACTACTGTACTTTGTAATATGTATATTTCCTTGGGTTTCTATCTCAAAAGGATCCATATAATCATATATATATATATATATATATATATATATATATATATGTATGATGTGACTGCTTGAACAAAATGCCACAGACTAGGTGGCTTAAACAGCAAAAAAAGCTTATTTTCTCACTGTCACTAAGGTCTAGGATCAAGGTTCAGGCAGTCATAGCTTCTCCTGATGCCTGTCTCCTTGGCTAAGACTGCTACCTTTTCATCGCTGTCCTCCTGTGACCTTTCCTCTGTATTCATACAGGCACAGATAAGTGTGCACCCAGAACAAGCTTATTTTGAAGCCTATCTGTACTGTAAATCAATCACAAGACCTTGAATAAGTGTTTTAATCACTCAGTGTTCTTAGTATCAAGCGATGATTATGCCTACGCTGCAGGATTACAGAAAGAGCGAAGTTGCATTCCTGAGGCCCAAGGAACATAGCACAGATCTAAAGCACACTGGGTTCTAAGCTGGGTCTCAAAGTAACCTGGGAAATCACATTATAAAAAACTGCAATAGTACAACTATAAATTACAACTCTTAAATATTATGACTTTGCAAAGTAATGACTCTAAAATATCACAGAACTACTCCATGTCTCCAGTATGCTTTCTTATATATCCCAATTCATACCTGCTGTCGTCTATCACTTCAGTACTTGAGCATGTGTGCATGCATGCATTTATCTGTCTTTCTGCCTGTCTGCCTACCTATCTGTCTGTCTGTGTATGTATCTGTCTGTATAAGTATCTGTGTGTGTGTGTGTGTTTGTGTGTGTGTGCCTATGAGTCTGCCTATGTGTGTGTCTTTCTATGCCCATGTGCCTGAATATGTATGTGTCAGTCTGACTGTCTGCATGTGTCTGTCTTGTGTGTGTATACCTGTGGGGTATGTGGGTACATTAGTGTGTGTGTGTGTGTGTGTGTGTCTGTCTGTCTGTCTGTCTGTCTGTCTGTCTGTGTCTCTCTGGGAGGGTATGTGTGTTTGTTTATCTGAGTGTCTGTGTCTGTGAGCCTATATGTATATAGGTGTGTGTATCTCTGTGTCTTTCTGGGTATGCCTATGGTGTGTGTGTGTGTGTGTGTGTGTGTGTGTGTCTTCCACTCTCAGGGTCTCTGACCTGTGGGAATGTAGGAGAAATATAGGAAACAGTGACTGTGCACTGTGTTCCTCATATTTTGTTGCTTCTGAGGTATAAAGGCTGTACTGTCTTCTAGCATGAGTAAGTTTCCCTTAAAATATTCAGACCAAATACCTTGTTGAGACAGTAAGCATACCTCCCAAGTAACAACTGTTGTCAGTTCTCCCACAACGCTGGTAACACCTTGGTTTGGTACAAAGAGGAACATTTCCAGAAGGTTCCACAGACATCTGCGACTCTCCAAGGAGTAGACTGCTCCTGATTTTCAGTCTTTAGGAGAACCCTGAGATCTCTTCCTGTTTAAATCCAAACTTACAAAACAAGGGTTGACCTGTAACTGAACAGTTCAGAAGAGCGCAGTTACATTGAGTCACCCCGGGTTGAGAACTAAGACCCAAGTCATTTGTGTGCTTCAAATTCTTCCTCTTCCCTGGGAGGCTGGAGAAATCCCCTGCACGCTACTTATGACAGATGGAGAGGAGCTTTAGCCAGTTACTTTGATTCCTTCAAAGGGAATGGAGAACGGACAGAATGAGGCCAGGCTCTTGATTCTGCAAGAGCATTCCAGGTCCAAAAGGCTCTAAACACAAGGAAACACTCTGTTCATTTCCAAGTGCTGCTGTATTTTCTCAGCAGCTGCAATAACTAAACTAAAATCCTCCTAAATATGGTCTCCATTGAAATTTGAATAATAATCTATTTAATAGTTAACATTCTCAGCAGCATTTTTTCAATACAAAGCTAAAAGAGATTTGCTAAATAAAAAGATGTGAATTGAAGAAAAAAAGAAAGCTCTTAAACACCACCAAACCACATGGGGGGGGGCGGAGTTCCAGTTCAAAGTCATTCTTCAGAATAATTCAAACTATTGTAAATAACATGGTCAGTCCCCCAACTCTGGAGCACAAAAAAAACACTCTTTTGAAAATAAAACTCAGTGGAATATTCCCCTTCAATTAAATGTATTTCTATTTGGCAGTGATCTATTCCCAGGTCATTTTGAAAATAAAATACAATGCAAAAAGGAAGTACAAAGCCTTTTAGATCATGGTGAGCCTGACTAAATAAAATAATCTTTTTAAATAAATTACTTTCCCCTGAATTCCCTGCAAGTTTGAAATGAAGAAATTTCTCTAACTTGCTGCTATAAGGAAATACACTATACAGAAAACAAGCAAAATATATTAAAACTGAGCTCATGGCACAGAAAAGACAACATGAGCATGTGTCCTCCAGGCATAGATGACAGGCTGTCTCCGGGGAAACATCTTTGGGTGTGGTTTGCTATTATAACATTAGTTTCTGTTAGAGAAGTAATGAACACAGCATTTCCAGATTACTGATCACCTTTCCAAAATGGTTATTCTGCCATCTGTCAGCAACCAGGGATTCCCCTCTAAGTGTGTAGATGGCTTCCTGCTCTTCACTGTGGCCCCCCCTTTGGCTTTCTCAGTCAATGCTTTTCTAATTTACTCCAAGGGCAGAATTTGCAATGTTGGTGTTTAGCCCTCACTCATTTAGGAGACACTGATTTAGTCCCAAAGATGCGACCATTTTTTTCTGCACACGAGTCATGTTGTAGCTAAAACACACACAGTTAACATGGAGACAGAGGTGCAGCACCCACCAGCACTGGGGTTGGAATCTAAGCCGGTTGTGAGAGATAAAGCCCACCCCCCTCCCATTCAGAGTCTATGAAGAGCCATGAGGAGGGTAAGTAGTTCAAAGTCAGCAAGTGCACGGCACTGCATTTAGCTTCTTGGAGTTTAATAATGCTTAATACAGGTTATACAAATGAAGGAGTTAAAATTTCACTGCAGAGTTCAGACCAAGAATGGCTTGCATTCGGCAAATTAGGGAAACAGAAATTAATCCTGAAAGCCCTGGGGAGTTGTGGAAGGGTTTTATAAATAATGCTCCGAGGCTTGTTTTGTGCAGATTTCTTTAGCTGATGTGAAGAATGAAGTCATAGGCAAAGATCTAACATTATAAAGTAACAGTTTGTGTGTCTCTCTTCCTGCAAACTGTAAACTACTACATGGAAGGGCAAAAACAACAATAACAACAACAACCCCAGCACCATTGTAAAGAATACCTGCTGCTCACTCCAGAGCCAAGAGAATACATGATTGACAGATGAGGGATGGGGGTGGATTATACAACTGGAACAATTAGGGCATAGAATGACAAGGATATTGTTATGGTTATGGTTTGAATCTAAGATGTTTACTACAGGTGTATGTATTTAAACCATTAGTCCCCAGCTGTTGGTGACAATTTTGGAGGCTGTAGAACCCTTAGGAGGTAGAACCTAGCTAGAGGAAGCTGGTCACTGAGGAACAGGTCTCATGCATGGCTATCCATGTTCTGGTCAAAGGTTCTCTCTTCTTACTTATCAGCAGTGATGTAAATGTGCAGCCTCACATGCCTGCTACCCTGTACCTACCAGCTCTGCCCATGCCTTCCTGGCCAGAAGGGAGTGTACCTTCCCAAACTGCGAGCCAAAATAAACCTTCCCACTTTTGTTTCTTGTCCTGCATTTGTCATAGCAACAAGAAAATTACTAAAGTCATAAATTTGGGCAGAGAGATGCAAAAAGAGAAAAAAAATGACAAAGAGCTATCAATGTGGGCGGGGGGGGGGGAGGGACAGCAGACCTGCTAGATAAGCAACTTGTTACCCAAAGCTTTAGAAACTGAGATAAGACATATATTTGAAGTGAAGTTGAGGGCTTCTGTTTGGGGCATTATGACCTGCAGGTACCCATAGGACTTCAAGGTCAAGATCTCTAGCAAAGGATGCATTTGAAACTCAGACAAAAATTTACAGCTACGGGAGTTTTCAGTAAACAATAAACTGACAGAACGGTAAAAGCAAAAGAACCATCTCCTACAGACAGAGTTTTAGAGTGGGCAATGTAGAGGCCTCCAGAGAACACCAGGTCAAGTGCTGAGTGCTGAAGGCTCTTCATGAAGCTCTGCCTCAACACATAAAAACAATTTGTGTACAAGGGACAAGAAAGTCTTCAAAAGCAGGGACTTGAAAATCTACGGCGGGAACCACAAAAATAAATCAATAGAGCAAAATCTGTTTACTCTGAAGTGGGGATGTTGCACCTTAGCTGGCGATTCTGGGACTACATGGCAGCAGAGGCGAACAGCCGGTGTCTTGGTCTATAACCTTGGATCTAAGGAAAGGTGAATCCCTTCCAGCTGCCCGATTTTATGATTCTAATCAAGTGCCATTGCTTATTCACAAAGAACAAATGCACAAACCCAACAGAGCAGCCTTCTCCTTTTCAAACAACAGGAGCAGAAACACAAGACAGCAGCTAAAGCTGATCATGTGTGGAGCCTTGTTGCTCTGCTGAACAAATGAGAAAACCCGAGTTTGTTCACGTCTTCCAAGGGATGCTTAAGATTTTCTTAAATTGACTTCTTCGAAGGAAAATTACCACTAATAACTTAATTACTTCCTAGTCTCCCCCCACCCTGGATACCTGATAATTAGATAAAAGAATTTAACAAAATATTAAAAGCAAAGGAATGACTTCCCAGGTCTCCAATTTAATAATGACAGGCATTATGAATCCCTTCACCTCTAAACCTAACCCATCAGGTAAACATATTAAGCTTCCCATTCTATGATTTTACCAAAGAAAAATAGTCTATTCCAAATGACACTGAAACACTGCCAACCAATGCTGCTCGGAGGACAATGAGTCTTACTGGTAGCAGCCATGTGATACTGTGGAACAATCTCAGGTTTCAATTTAATTGTTGTAGCTAGAGTTTTATTTTCTTTTTCACAAGACAGACAACAAGTTTTCTGCTCTGCTCTGACATCTAGCCTGCTCCTCCAGCACGGGGAGTGGCTGACCTCTGGCACTCGCCTCTCCTGACCACTTAGGAGCTCTTCCCACCCTGCCCGCCATGCTTAGTAGCTTTTATCTGGGTTCATCTATTTAGGTGACAGAGGTAGTTTTACTTACATTCCTGCTTTCCTTGCTGTATTACAGAGCCACCATGTCCCCTACAAAGGTCATAGCTCCAGATTGTTTCTTCTTGCTCCTTCCCTCCAGTCACAAAGCTTTGGTCTTCCTTGCTAGGCCACACTTTAGCACTGTGCTCATCTGCCCACAGTTTCTAAAGGGTCTCCCTTAGAGCCCTTCCCAGAGGACTTGGCTTACACATATCTTCTAGTCAGATCCTAAGACATAGGCTTGAAGAGTGAGTTTTCACAGACACTGTCAAAGAAAATTGTCTGTAAACTGTGATATACAATAAGGTTTCCATAAACCAAGCATAGACGTTTTTGAATATACGAGGTTTCAATGCCAAAGAAATCTAATTGAATCTTACTGTATTTCTACAATTCTCAATGTGCTGTAAAAAATAAATAAATAAACATACAGAAGGCATACATTCAGTATCTGAATGTCCCTGCCAAGCTAACCAGAAGTTTGTTTTTACAGTAGGTATCTGAAGAAACAGCTGAAGGATACAGACCCACCTTTGGAAAAGAGACAAGATACCATTTTCCTACCATGTATTTCTATCAGGATATCCTGACTCTGACTCTGAGATTCTAGCTCCAAAGAGCATGCCATCAAATTCTGAAAAGCAACTAAATGGATTTATATTATTGTTGATAATTACAATTATCAAAGCTGTCATTCTGAAAGAGATCAATATCAGTGACCTAGATTTACTATGTTCCCCAATAACTCTTGAAATGAAAATACAAAGCAGTTTCTAAGGTACACAGTTCTTTTTGTCTACGATTCATTTCTCAAGCAAATTGAAATTAACTTCAGGTACTCATTAATGGCACTTAGTAAGTCAGCATTGCCATTGATCCCTCCAAATCTCTTGGGAGAAGATATAAGGGATTCCAAGTTTTCTAGCCTTCGTTGTAGGCTTGTTTGGTTGGCCTGGGTTGGGTTGGGTTGGGTTGGGTTGGGTTGGGTTGGGTTGGGTTGGGTTGGGGTGTTGGTGTACTGAGACTGGGTCATGCTTATATAACCCAGGCTGGCTTCAAGCTCAACATTTTCTTGCCTACTGGGTGTTAGGCTTACAGGTAAGTACTGCTAACCCTAGCTTACAGTGGATTCGTTGATAGTTCTACACAGATGTTGTTCAGCAGCCAGCAGTTTGTATTGTCAGGACTCCACAGACGGATACTCAAGGCCCTTAGATAAAACAGAGTGGTATTTGTTTACACACACCCCTTATATATCATCTCACTATTTGTAGTACCTCATACAGCATAAATAGTTATAATAATGTATTGTTCAGGGAATAACCATCAAAAATGTCTAGGGCTGTAAAAAGAACTCAGTTATAGCGTGCCTGAAATAAATATGTACATGTTCAGGACAGATACTTTTTTCCCCCAAACAATTTTGACCTGTAATTATTTGAACACAGGAACTCAGAACCCAGAGCATGGAAAGGAGACTACATTAGCAAATCTGAATGTACCAATAAGCCCAGACAGGCATTTTTAACCCCCTAATTAACTTAATTGTCCAAGGTCAGTATCAATCTGTATTATGCATCTGCCCTGTGGGCCCTGACTTCTCTGAACACAAATTCAGGATGCTTATGGCACATCCCTGTTGGAGAAGGCCTAGTATCTCAAAGCTAAGCAAGATGATCAGAAAACAGACTTTTTACTCTGATTCCACAAAATACTTCTTTATTAAAGGGCTTTCACATTAGCCCCTTAACTGGAGAATACATTTTTACTAAGAACTGTAGTTTAAGTAAATGATTTCTTTCTAAAGTCATTTCCGGGCATACAATATAACTGAACTCTAAATGAACTAGGAAAGCTGGGTAACAATTTGGGCTACGTTTCAGTTAGAAGATCCATTTATATGCATAACCTAAGGTTCTGTGAGACAGAAATTCTATCAGGGACCTTTATAAAAAGGCAATTTGACTCTGTTTTCTCTGAATTTTAAAGGTGCATAAGTCTTGTTGACCAAATAATTCTATTTCTTGGAATTTAGTAATAAATTTTCACACAAATTCATGAAGACCAATGAGAAGAAATCTTCTATCTTTCACTGTCCAATCATGAGAAAACCATTAATGCCCACTGATAAAGCACTACAAAATTGTATGTCTTACCAGACTCTATACAGTGTTACAAAGATGAGATAACCAGTATCCAGACAATAAATAAAATTACCATAAGATACAGTTATGAAGACAAAGTAAGTCACAAAAAATAAATGTACTATGATGCAGTTTATATAATAAAATGCAGCTGCATGTACAGTATGATCCAATTTATGTAACAAGAAAACTACGTATATGTATTTGTGTATGTAAATGAATGGACAAAGAAGGGGGAGAGACACTTGCAGCTGTTACCAATGGTTATATCTAGGGAGGGTGTAGGTGGGAAAGAGTACTTTACATATTGCTTCTGTATTTCTGCATTGTCATTTCAACTGGAACATATTAGTACATCACTTACATCATTTTAGAAACCAGCGGAAATAAAAACTCAAAATTCCAGAGAGGGCTTTGACTATGTAGTCAATAACCAAACATCAGTAGATACAGGAGAACCCTACTCAAGGGACTACATTTCCATTTGACCCAAGGTGATCTCCCATTGAAGACTGAGAAGGAAAACTTAGGGTGGGTTGTGGGTGCACCTTGAAAATACTCACATGCAGAAACAAATCTAACTTCTCAGTATTCAGGATAAATATATAGTGCAACTGTCAACACAGGGAGAAATTATCCCATGATCTGCAGAATTCAACCAGTGACAGAGGCAAGAGAGCTCTCTGACCCCATAATAAGGGAAGTCACTCATTTCTCTATGCTAAACTGATCACATTTCAGAGCACTGTCAAGAAATGAGCTTGAAAACCATGTCCCGCCTCTCTCAACTCTGAATACTTGTCTTAGAAAATGGGGCGAGAAAAAAAAGCCAGATATTCAGAACTCTATGCTCATTGAAAAAAGGGAGAGACTATATAACAAATTTTTAAACCTCCTCCTTAAAATAAAAAGTCTGAAAAAGCAAATAAAACTCATGACATTTTCTAGGGCACAATGCATCTGAGAATTGACACTTGACAGAAGGACCAACATGGGAAGTCTCAGGCTGAATTCCTGTCACAGATGTGCCCGGTTTGGCAATAACATGGATTGTGTGCATGCAAGTGGAGGCCAGAGGTCAACCTCCCGTGTCACTCCTCAGTTGCAACATCCTTGAGTTTTGTTTTTTGAGACATGGTCTCTCACTGCCTGGGGTGACTGTCCAGCAAGCCTCAGGATCTGTCTGTCTCTACTTCCCTGGCTCTGAAATTCTCTGGAATAACACCACTATTCCCAGCTTTGTTACATGATTCTTGGGCTCTGTCTCAGGTCTTCATATCTATGTGAAAATCATCGTATCAACTGAGCAATCTCTTCGGCCAAACTTCCAAGCATTTTTTAGTTTATTTAACATATCTATCTTATGTGTACGAATTTCAGTCTGCATGCATTGCTATGCAGCATGTATGTACCTGGTCCTCACAGAGGCCAAAGAGGGCATTAGATCCTCTGAGACTGAAATTACAGATGGTTTTAAGTCATCGGGAATCAATCCTGGGTCCTATTAGGGAAAAAAAAAAAGGCCAGTACTCTGAACTAGCTCTTCAACCCCATCCATGCACTTTTAAATGAGGAACTTTGCCATTCCAGATATTCTGTATCCTTGCTTCATTATAAAATGTGCATACAGTAGCAGACTCCTCTGGCAGCTCCCCCTAGAAAGGGACACACCTAGGCCAACACACCTAAGGTCCTTGACACCTGTTCAACAACAGCTGTGCATGTGGTTTACCTGGCTCCTCAATCAGAGGTCACAGCAAACTCACTGAAGACATAAAACTTTGCCAGCTGAAAACTGGCTTTTGAGAGATGACCTTACTTTTTTTTTTTAATGTTTTTATTGATTATTTGGAAATTTCACATAATGCACTTTCCAGTCCTCCCGGGCCCACCCCTCACCCTTATGATATCTCTCAAAACCAATAATAATAATAATACCAGATCTTTACATTCTTAGCCCCCTGTCCAGGCTAGCATGTATTAATCCCCTCCTTCAGTCTTCCAGTCTATGCAACTGCAGAAATAAAACCCCTAGAACAAGACTAGAGGTCAGGGCCATCCTCAACTTGCTATTTAGATTCCATCTCCACAGCAGTTGCCAGAAGCACATCTGTTACATCTAAGCCAAGCCACTTAAAAGAACTGCCACACCATGTTTTGTGGTGAAAGAAAGAGAGGGGGAGGGGAAGTGTCACTTCTGCAGTATGCACTATACCAACTACAGGTAACACAAAGCCTTGATTTAAAAGCTGGAGTTCTGGGCTAACATGGTGCTTGCCTATAATCCCAGCCTTTGAGAGCCTAAAGCAAGAGGATTTGCAGTTTGGAGCCAGCGTGTGCTACACAGCTAGACCCAAAAACTAAACAAAAAAAGGTTTAGGTGTCAATCTACTTAGATTACGATCTCAACTCTAAGCCCATCACGTGATTAACCTCCCAAATATAAGTTCTCCCCAAATGTAAACCCGAGAGGCTGTTACAATTCCTGCCCTCCCCGCCAAAACAAGTATCTAGGAAGATTAAATAAAGTGGCATGTTTCATGTTCTGGTTTGGGGGTTTTGTTTTGTTTCCTCTTTGCGGTTGTTATTGCTACTATGAGCAGAAAAGTTGAATGTTCCCGCTAATGCCCATGGGACCAGAGGAGGCACGATGTGCCCCTAAACATCAGTGGTCCCCAAACGCTTCTCATGGATGTTTCCGTCCTCCTAAGGCTAAACTGCTTAATATGGTCTCTTTTTTGGCCTTGTTGGAGGACACAGGGGCCCTGGGGATGGCATCTGGATCCTGCATTACAGTTCAAAACCTCACACTTGCAGAATTTTAAGGCTATTAAGAGCTGAGTAATGTTGTATTCCTCCACCCAAACGCAGTCACAGGGTGAGATGAGTCCAGAGAAAGACCTGGCATCAGGAGGTGGCCTGTGGGGTCACTGGAACGTTCCCTGATTGCCAGACGGGAGTCCAAGTATGCACGTTACATGTTTTAAATGGAATGCTTCTGCATGGGCTTCAACAAAGAAACCAATACCCTCTTCCCTGATGGAGGAAAGTGAGAACTGTGGGCAGTGATCCTGGTAGCATCAGTGAGAGAAGGGGGCGGGTGTCACAGCAACAGACGTGCTGTTCCCAACACCAATCATCCAGCACCAGGGGCTTGGGGAAGGTATTCTTTAATAAGAGAGTCAACCAAGGGTCTGAGTGGACACGTGGGGCCACATGGACAGCACAGGACATTATCAGGATGGAATCTCAGGGATGACTGATTCCAGCACTTTAAGATCTCAATATCTACTCATGAAGGCAAACCCAAAGCACAATTTCCCCACCTATCCATCCACCAACTCTAAGAGTGATCGTGCCTCAGGTCAATGTTCTCCACATTCTAGGGGTTATGTTCCATTTCTGCAGTCTGCTAAATGCTCTAGACTCTTCTAAGTATTTAAAATTAAATACCACTTATAAGTACCACAGAAATGAATCACACTTACCAAAATAATAAGTTTTTTTTTAAATGAACTCACACGGGGCTGGAGAGGTGGTGCAGCAGCTAACAGCATTTGTTGTTCTTCCAAGAGGACCAGGATTAGGTTCCCAGTACCCATGTGGTGACTAACAACCTTCTGTAACTCCTGCTCTAAAGAAAAAAGTGCCCTCTTCTGGCCTCCTAGGACACATGGTACTAAGACATACATGCAGGCAAAATACCCAAACGCACAAAATAAAAACAAATAAATCTAAAAAAGTAACAAACAAAACAAAATCAATTCGCATGAAATGAACATCTTTTCAACCCATTGAACACCAAAGGCTAACAATGAATGGCTCTAGTTCATGCTGCAATTGTCACTTGGAAATATATAAAAATTAAAGACCTACCAGCTATATTCGTGGACTGTGTGCAGACCTCAGTGATATAGATCTGAGGTGAAGGCCTCGGGTCTAGGTGGGGAAACAAGCTGTCTAACTTAAGTGAGTGTTCTGTGCTCTCTCTGGATCAGCCACTCAAGTTGAGTCTGAGTTACTCGTTCTCCCTGCCTCTTAGGAAATGGCTACTTTAGTTCATCCACGCTAAATAACATCCTTTAATTGTTTAGGAGGAAAAGAATGCTTTACAAGGGTGATGTATGCTAAAGTGATGTTCTGCCTGTCCCTCTCAGTAGCTAGAGGTGGAATTCCCCAAGGGATCATGTGAGAACTGTGAGGGAGACTCCCAGAAAAGGGGGAAATTGATGCTCTGTGCTCACATGGTGTATAATATCCTCATTATAAACAGAAGTTGTGAGAGGTCTTCCGAGAAGACTCCTCTTCTGACCCACGGGCCTGTCCACCTGTTTTGTAAAGGAGACAAAGGGTCCAGTTCATAGCAAGCCATTTTTTTTCTAAAACCGGCCATTCATTCCACTCAACAAAATGATGTCCTGGCTAAGATTTGAAAGGGAGGGCATTCCTACCTCCCTCTGGGATCTCTGGTCACACCTTCCACAGAACAACAGCAAAGGGAGGAGAACTCAGCCAGGCTCTCAGAAAGTGACGTTCGCACTCACGTGAAATGAGTTTGGCAAATAAAGATCACTCGAGAAGACTTTTTTGAAGCAGGCTGCACTATAAGGACAAGGCAGGACTCTCAGTCATCTACTTGCTGCTGTATTAGTACTCGAGTCTCCCCACACCGCAGGCAATGTGAACCCATTCTCTGTTGGCCGTAAAGAACCAGAGGCACGACTCCTCAAGGCAGAACTGGAAAACAATATTACAGCTTGAGGAAGCAGTTCTACTTTAAAGGGTGAGGCTTTATCAAAGGAAAAACTATTACGCAGAAAAATAAATAAGAAGGGATAGAAGCAAGGCTATCCTATGCCCTGGGTATGACCCTGGAATAGGAAACAGTGACATAGACAGCTCTGGGAGTTAAACAGTATCCTTGCAAACAAGGTTAACATTTGAACTTGAGCTGCAAAACCAGGTGCCTGTCAGTGCTGGGGGATGTCCTTATTTCTCAAGAGGTGGTTAGCCTCCTGAACCGACTCCTTCACTTAGGAATCGAAAGTTAACTATTTACAAACTGCAGTCTGGATGTGAACTACCAATAGTGATCAGTAAACATCCTCAGGGTCCTTGACCTCATTCTAAGTATCGAATGCAGAGCGTCTTGCTTTTATGGAACAAACCGAGAACAGGTTTTCAAAGCATGTGTCATCCCTGCTAGTAAGGAAGCAGTTTTCTTTAAAAGCTCTTACTCTGGAAGTGGTCACAAATGACATTAACTGAGTCCTACCTAATGTGCCTCATAATTTTCATTTGTCAAGTAATATTTCCCCAAAATATCTGAGTCCACTATTAAGGTGTTTGTTGAAAGTGTGAAAATTACAAAAACTATTCCTTTCTATAGCACTATTACCTAACTGCTCTGGTCCAAAAATATCTAATTTATTTGCAACTTAAGATTTTAGAATAATAAAAAAAACAAATTTGGCAGCTAATTATTAACTTTATAAAAATCCACCAATTGATCAATTCTGACAAATGAGTTTTGCATGCACACCTAAAAACCTGAAGATGACAATCAGACACTGTCCCCAGAAGCTTATATCCCAGCCTGTCACAACACAGCATGCCACTGTAATGGGTTCACATACAACATCACAGCAACCAATTTCATATGAAGAGTAGGTAGGCAGGAATACAAGGCAATCATTTAGTCATTCAATTACTAGTGGACCAAAATTTAAAACAAATTAGTAGTAGCCTAAGAAAATAGCATGTTCACTGGGGTTGCCAAATATGTACCATGTTGCCCAAATCAGCAGTATACATTGATCTACAGGCAGCTGGATACATTCTTGGAAAGAGAGTAAACAAATACATTAACACCAGCACTAAATGGTCTCTATTGGGGATGGAAGGAAATGTTTCAAGGGTGAGACAAATCTTTAAAATCCACTTCTTCAAAAGCTGTTTTGGAACCTTTAAGGGTTTTTTAATGCCCATATTTCCGTATCTGATATGACAGAAAGCACACAGCCTGGATTCCGGGGCATGTAAGTTTAACATCATTCACATTTTAAAAGACACAAATATAAAGCTCGCAAAAGAATATTTCAACACAAAGCCCTCCTGCGTGGGTGTGCATTTGTAAAGTAAAAGTAGAATTATTCCAACAGATGTAAATGTGCTCTCTGTGATCAAATGGAGTCTTTTGAAATTCTGTTTTGACAGTTACATATAAAACAGCATTTCCACAGCGATTAATTCAGAGCTGGTAGTGATATCATCAAAGCTAAATCAAAACTAAGTTCTGATAGCTGAGTAATAAAAGCAGGAGGGAAGGGAAGCACGCTCAGGAACCTAACGCTCAGCACTCTGCAGCACACAGTTACATGCAAAGACACACTCATTCTGTCAACCAAGTTTCACCAGCATAAAAATGCTCAGGAAATGCTATTACATTTTAAGAGTAATTTTTTTTCTTACAAGAGGTTTCCCCAAGATACCAGTCATTTATTAAATGTCTACAGTGTAAAGAGATGATATAATAGATCAATACACCAGTTGAAAAATATGCAAGACTGTTCTGTGGGGAAAAAAATTCTAGATTACATAACACAGACAGTCAGGGATTACACCACAAGGTCCTGGTGAGCTGAATTTCTGATCCTCTGTATCATTCTGCAACTTAGGATATCAAAGTTTGAAGGGCTTACAACAGTCTGGTTGCAATTCAAACACATCTTTAAAAAACAATAAGTCTTAAAAATACTAAAAAGATCAAGTTGAAATTTTACACACACACACACACACACACACACACACACAATCTTCCTACCCTAAACAGTAATTCTTCACTTTCTGAGCTCCTTGGAGTCTACCCAGGTAAAGTCACTGATTGCTCTTCCTGGTCATCTTTATTTTATGGTCTGATTTCTCTTTAAAAGAGAAATTCAATTCTTTTTCAAATCATTATACACCTGGCTGTACTTGGACGTTATCGCCAATCATGGTTATTCAAAACATTATCTCCACAATGGATAATTTAAATTTATGTACCACCACGCATTCCACGTCTACTTCAAAAAACGGCAGCTGTCCACGAATGTTTTGCCCCAAATTAAATCTCAAGCCCCTTGCTTTAGAGAAATAGGAAGAATCACTATAGGAGTTTAGTTTTTGTAAAAGTCATATCTCCAATGTACGCATATTTGTGGAAATATAAGACATTTGCCTTTCTTTCTAGAAAATGCTGTTTTTTATAACTCTAGAATTGTTCAATTGGAAAATTCTGTGTTTTCACACTTAGATTCAGGAGTTTACAGAGTCTAAACTCAGAAATTGTACAATATAGACAAGGGTCTAATTGGCTAAGAAAAAACAACTTTAAACTTCTGAAAATAAAGCAATGTTCTTTTACATGCTTTTAGGAGGCCCAGATACTGTCCTGAAGGAGCACTTAGTCTGTCAGTGTCAACTGGAAACGGTCTATCATTCTTAAGCTGTCCCCAGAAGACGCTGAAGATGCACACGCACACACATTTACATGCGTTGCACAGTGCCAACTATTTCCAACCAAAATAATCATATACACGTCGAGGCGAGCTATTTCTAGCGCAGAAGAGGGTGAACGTCCGGGTAGGCAGAGGAAACCCAGTAGCAGATGATTGCCTGGGAGGCGGGTGGCGGCGGGGTCCCCTGCCTCCCGCGCAGGACGCCTCGCACCCCGCACCTGCACCGGGTCCCCGGCAGGGCAACCGGGGGCGCGCGCGCGCGTCCGGGACGCACCCGCGGGAAGCCGAGTAGCCCGGCGGGCTGGGAGCGGCGGGAGCATCCCCGGGCGGGACCCAGAGCGCCTTTTCCTACCTGTCACTTCGAGGCGAATCGCTGCCGGGGATGCGGCCACCGCCGCCTCTGGGAGCCCCGCTGTGTACGCGCGCGCGCGTGTGTGTGTGCGCGCGTGTGAGAGCCTGTTTGCGGCGCGGCTCCTTAGCCGCTCGCGCGCCGCCACCCCCTCCCCGCCGCCGCGGCCGCCGAGCCCCTCCGGCGCCGCCCCGCCCTCCGCCGCCTCCGCCCCCCACCGGCCTTCGCCTCCCCGTCGCGCTC
>NW_021604587.1:12718342-12728342 GCF_004785775.1 Grammomys surdaster
CCGTGCGGCCCCGGGCCCGCCTCCCCTGCTCCCGGCCGCGACGCTGCCTCCGGAGCCCAAGCTGTCGCCTCGCAGCCCCAACCTGCCCAGGCTACGGAGCATGCCCAGTGCGGCGCCCGGCGGGGCTGGGGGTGGACCGGGGCCGCGCGGGCCGGCCGGGGTGGGGGTTGGCTGTCCCGGGGTCGCCGCCGCCTTCCCGGTGCAGGGTCTGGGCGCGCCCCCGTGGGGACTGAGCTGAGCCCGCAGCGGGACACCACGCGCCGCTAGCCACGGACTCAGCGGGTGCCCGGCCCGGGAGGAGGGGGCGCGAGCCAGCCAGAACCGGGAACGGGGAGCGGGAACTGCGCTTTCGTCTATGTTACATTGAACAAACACCGAGAGCTTGTACACTGCAGCAGGCACTGTGAGAGAGGGATTTTATTCATTCAGCCCGAGAAACAATCTGCCGGAGGAAGTACTACACCAGGCTTACACTGAGCCAGAAAGTGATTTCCAAAGTCTTCCCCCAAGTGATCCTGTGACGTGCACCCCACTCCACCCCCAGACTTCGGTCTCAGGGATGCTGGGGACCGCTGTGGCCAGCTCTCTCTGTCACTTGAACCGACACTCGGATGCCCCAAGTCCTGCTGAGGCGGCCTGGCCGTGTGCATCCAGCGTCACCCTTTGTGGAGACCCTACACTGGAGCAGCTCCGGAACTCCCTGAGGGCTTCCTCCTACCGAGGCCACTCGGCTTCCTCCCTCTCGTGCCTAGCGGCGGAGGCCACCAAAACCCGGAGACGTGGCACCTGCGCACTGGGGACCGGGGCCCATGCTCCTGGCTGAACTGGGCATGCTCAGCTGCCTGAGACGGTCTGGCGGGTCAAGAGAAAAGGGCTCTGGTTTGGAGGTTAGCTTAAAAAAATGGAGAGGAAGAGGGCAGAGGTGTAGACACAAAGGGACAGTCCAGGAACTGTGGACACAAGCAGTTGAAAATGCAAAACAGTCGCTCCCTTAGTTCATTCTGGCCGTTTCCAACAGGGATAGAAAGAAAATAACCACTAAAAGTTGATCAACTAGTGTGATGGTACATACCTGTAATCCCGGTTGGTTTACGGAGCGGCCTAAACTATACAATGGGTTCATGGCCAACCTGAACCCTGTCTCAAAACGAGAAAGAAAAAAAATTACTTACCAACCTAAGGGAGATGGACTGAGAGCTACTGACCACTCCCTAGCCAAACACAAAGCTTCAGTTTTAAGTGAGCCTTGAAAAAGGTTTCTCAGCACTGAGCCTGCCTGTCTGTGACAGAACCTACAGAAACATGACAGAACCTACAGAAATATTCACTAACCCAGATCAGCTTTTCCACCAAGGTTAAAAAGACACCAAAGATCCCAGAGAAAGCTGATGCTTCACTGACCAGGAGTCCTCAAGATGCATTGGTTTAGACCCAAGACTGCTTTTCAAAGTGTAGCAGACCAGGCACACCAATTGCCTGAAAAGCTATTTAAAGTGCAAATTTTCATTAGGAAATACAGAAGTAAAACCTTGTGTTCTCCATCTCCAACAACTCATCCTGATATTGCTGGTCTTAAGCTGAGACTGACAAGCAAGGGTTTAGGACAGTATTTTAGGCCTGCTCTCCCTGCGTGTGAGAAAACTGTGGTTCAGAAAGAGTAAGGAATTCGCCCCAAGAATAAATAGTATAACTAAACTCAAACCAGTTCCTCAGGATTTCTCTTGTATGTCTTATATTCCTCAAATATTATCCCCAGAAAGTTGAGCTAGAAGCTATCATTTATGTGACTGACAGTTCTTAACAGTAGAACTTAGTACATAATACACTCAAATATAGTTAATTAGTCTTTGATGTCTAACAAAACCACCAACACACAGTATCCTAAAAAATTACTAGGTGTTCACCTTTCTCTGGATGACCTCCTGGGACTTGTATCAGCTGAGCAGTTCTGACCTGTAGCCCCACACACAGGATCCTTCGGTATGGGTTTAATACAGCAAGCTGCTACCTCCAGCAGCAAGGAAAACAAGTCCTCATTTAAGATATACTTTATACACTGCATTTTTGATAGGAGTTTATGAAAAACAGAATGGCCATTTCAAAGGAGTGTACCATATAAACAAACTTCTGTAAATCTAGCCTTCTACCCTAGAGTTCACTCCAAGTTTTATAGATTAAACATTTCATTTTACATATGGAAAAGAAACTCACAGTAGTCTTTTGTTACATCAGGTGCTCACACTAGTATTGAGCTTATTCTCACTCAGTGCTATATGAACAGTAGAGTTTTCTAAATCCTAAATGAAATATGATTTCATCAAGGCACCTTTTCCTTCCCTTAATGGCTTCTTTTCAACGGCTTTTATGTGTCAGACACACTCACGACTCTTTGCCCAAGACTCTAAGGTAAACATAAGACAAAGTCATTTCCTTGATGAAGTTAGATACTGTCACAAGAGACAGCTGGTGGCATGTTTAAAATGCTAAGAACCACAGGTGAAGGAAGTGAAAAATCTTCTAGAAGTAGGCAAGGAAGACTGCTAGTTTGTACAGGGACAGAGATGGCATCTCTCAAGATTAAATATTTGAGTAGAACCTGGATGAAAAGAGAAAGGTGAATGTCTGGGGATAAGTATGTCCAGCAGAAGGGAACAGCAGGAAGCTAAGATGAAAATTTGTCTCACCTGTTCCAGAAACAGGAAGGAACCAGGGTGGCTACCCAAGGCATGAAGTGAGGAGAATTGAGGACTTGGAGGAAGTTGGGAGCCAAATCCACTAAGAACACAGAAAGGATTTTGGACATAAAGCTTATAAGTGCCCCGTGAGCCCATTGGAAGATGTCAAGCAAGATTGTGACAGGAATGACTGATTGATGGATAGGTAGATGGGTGGGTGGATGTATGAGTGAGTGTATGGGTGGGTGAATGGATGGATGGGTGGGTGGGTAGATAGATGGGTTGGTGGATGGATAGATGGGTGAGTGGGTGGATGGATGGGTAGATGGATGGGTGGGTGGATGGATAGATGAGTGGGTGGATAGATGGATGGCTGTGTGGATGTATAGATGGGTAGATGGGTGGGTGGATGGATGGATGGATGGATGGACGGATGGACAGATGGATGGTTTTAGAGAGATTCACATGGAAAATGTCTATAGGAGAGGAAGGGTTCGTCAGAGGGCCTGGAAGGAGAAAGTGGGCGCTGGTAGTGTAATTCTGTTTTAATTAAAAGTACATTTTTTAAGGAAAAAAATAACAATACTGCCTGTAGGAGCAAGAATACAGAGAGGGAGCCTGTAGTAAGCTGTTGTCCATACTAGGGCAATTCTGATACCTTGCACAGCATTTGAACTCAGACCAAATAAAATCCTCCACTTACACTCAGGTTTCTCCTTTCCCCAGATGGGCCCAGATAGACCCCTTAGTTCCTTAAAGTAGAAGTTGGTGGCATAGGATTTGACTTAAATACTATCCTGTCTACTGCCTGCTGCCCCTTGCCCATCTGGGCATAGTTTTCCAGAACTATAAGAAGGGAGGGAGAAGAAAGAGGATAGATGGCTTATCTTTAAACTATGGCCATTGAGATCCCATTTCAATCTACTATGGAAGGAGACCATTGTCACTCTCTGGGGCAGTTCTTTGCTGAGGAGATAGTAGGGAGGCTCCTGAAGCACAATTCTCCAACTCCAACCCTCAGATCTGCATTTCCCCCTGTGTTCCATGGCATCCCAAGTCTGGGCCATGGCTTCTGAAAAAAAGTTCCACCATGTCTGCTGGGAACACAGAGGAAACGAGGAAAAGTTGCCCCTCCCAGACAGAGTTCCAAGTTGGTAAGAAGGAAGGCAAGTGGGTGACATAAGAGATGTCTGCACCCACTTGTGAAGGGTTTCTCGGGACTATGGGTCCCTGAATAACCCTCTGCTACAGACACCAGTCATAATTCCCTAGCAGTGTGCTGTTACACAAATCAGCATTAGCCACAGGAAAGACAGAAGCATCCATTAATGCAAACAGTCCCTCACTCGAGTGTTTACAAACTCTAAGGTTGTTCTTGTGAAATATAATGGTGGAACGGCAACTGCAAGGAGCTTCAGATTAACACCTTGGACTGCAAAAGACCATGCTGCATCCTCTCTAGAGAAAGGGCAATGTGTATGTTATCCCAGCTTAAAGTGGCCCATTAATCAAGGTTTCTACCTAGCTCTTTACATGCTGTCCTTTGGAAATGAAGAGGTCACCGCAGGCCCATTTGTCCAGCTTGCCTTAATTAGAAACATACATCTTTGAAAAATGGGCAGCTAAGAGACATGCCTGACAAGAAGTGTCTTGGCCCCAGGGTCTCCCTCCCTAACCTTGTGCCACTGTGTGCTAGAGAACCAGAACAATTTTAAGACACTGAGAACTAAAGAAAATGGTTATAAAGAAAATGGTTATAGTGGCTTGAATTTGCTTAGCCCAAGGAGTAGCACTATTAGGAGGTCTGGCCTTGTTGGTGTAGGTGTGGCCTTGTTTGAGAAAGTGAGTCACTGTGGGGGTGGGCTTTACGACCCTCCTTCTAGCTCCCTGAGGAGCCAGTCTTCTCCTAGCAGCCTTCAGATAAAGATGTAGAACTCTCAGCTTCTCCTGCACCATGCCTGCCTGGATAGTACTATCCTCCTACCTTGATGATAATGGACTGAACCTCTGAACTTGCAAGCCGGCACCAGTTAAATATCATCCTTTATAAATAAGAGCTGCCTTGGTCATGGTGTCTGTTCACAGCAGTAAAACCCTAAGTTCAAGGGTGACATTTATGTATAGTATAGTATAATAGCCAATGTTAAAAATAACCCCTGACTTTCTGTTATATCAATTGTTGATTGGAGTTTAAACAGAAATTATAATGAAAGGCAAAGTGAAAATGACAGTTTAATTACATTCCAGATGACTTGTTGAAGGATAGAATGTTTTATGTGAGCCAAGCTTAGAACATGTTGACACTGATGGAGACTTAATAAACTGTGAAGGTGGTGGTGGGGATGATGATGATGTTGATGATGATGACGACCATGATGATGTTTGCTATTCAGGAAGTATAACTTATACACAAGGAGGCATGACGTTCTTAAGTGAGAGGCAAGACATTTTTACTTATATAATAACCCATGTGACCATTACCACACCTGCATCAAGATACAGAGCATTATTACCACTCCAGAATGTTCTCTGGGTTCTGTTTCAGTCACTGTTCCATGTGTGTGCACACAAACTATACCCACCAATACATGACAGGCCCTGCCCCCTCCTTCCCAACACTAGAGAGTTGCCTCTGCTCATCTCAGAATTTCATGTAAAAGGAATCATGAAGACTGTGGCTGATATTTTTCATTCATTTTTCATTATGTCTGTGACATTCATCCCTAATGTAGCTTCTGTCTGCAATATCTTTGTGTCTACGGTCTAGCATCATTGCTTGAATACAATAAAGTCAATTTATCTTACTTATTATGGAGATGAAAAAATGTGGAATTTTTGTTTTGTTTGTTTGTTTTTGTTTTTCGAGACAGGGCTTCTCTGTGTAGGTCTGGCTGTCCTGGAACTCACTCTATAGAACCAGGCTGCCCTCCAACTCAGAGATCAGCCAGCCTCTGCCTCCTAGTGCTGGCATTAAAGGCATGTGCCACGATCACCCAAATTCTTAAAAACACTGTTCAAGACAGTCCATACAAGGCACTGATAACTAATGCACTTTTTCTTTGTATTTTCCCTGCTCCCATTGCAGGCTAATTGATATGCTAGGCTCAATCCTTCTGTTCATGGATTGTTCTGGAAGGATAAAAAGGTAAATTCCTACATATTTTATTCAAAGAGTACAAATAAGGTGACGAGATATTTCTAGGTAAAATATAAAGTATTTTCTTCAAATAGACCAGGAGACTAATGCCAGAATAGTAATAACCGTTCCCTTGAAATATGAGAAAAATGTGTGATACTAGGGTTAGCGTATAAAGCCTGAAAAGCACACGGCAGCATTTGGGGCAGGATATGATTTATAAGTGAGGGTCCCTACTTAGTGTCAAGATGACATAAAATTAAATGAGACTATGTGGAAAACATATACTCTGCTTAATGAGCCCAACAGTGCTGGTCTAATCACATGATTACACATGTCTCTCCAGTCTGCACATGGGAGCATGTCATGTTTGTAAATACAATGACTCCTTCCTCCTGTTGTGCTGAAATGAGGTTAGAAAAGTGTGTTTGTTCACTTACATCACAGATATCAACTGAACACTTCATGAGACTCAATGTTCCCTTTTTCCTTAGCTGCCTCTCTGTGGATGGAATTGCCACAAAACGACAATTCCATTAAATTGCTCTCTACCTCAGGAAGCCCAAAATTTCACCCACAAAAAATAATAATAATAATTTTGACCTTCCTTCTGCAATTTTGCCTTGCAGTCAATTTTGCCATTGTGATTCATCCTGACCAAGGTGAAAAACAATACATTTTTACAGCATTGCTTCTAGTGTGGCTGGAGAAAACTAAATTATCCAATCATTCCAACTCACAGGTCAACAGTGGTCAGTCAGTCTCAGAGAAGCTGTACTACCTGCCCTTGTGGCCTACCTAGCCAATGCCATTCCAGTATTCAACCTATCATGCCAGAAATTGCAACCTTTGCTATGCTCCATAATCAAAAACACAAAACACAAGAGCAATGGAATAGCCATGAAATTCTATGTAGCCTTCTAATTTTTAAATGAATGAGTTAAAAAAAATAAAATTTTTTCTTGTAAGTTATTTCTCCTCAAAGAATTTCCCTTTCCTGGCTTTCTGAGATGGGCTAACACATTCTCTAGCTCTTAACTGAGGAAAATGCAGGATTTCTAAGAGTCTCTTGAGATTCGAACACTAAAAAAATTCCTTTCTAGGACTTAGGCAGGATGACATGTTGATGAGACAAGTTTTTCACTATACAGACACACAACAAATGGAGCAAGTATTGTCTGAGATGGTCTCTGGCTAAGCCTGGTGACAAGTCAGCTGCAGAGAAGGCTTACCTTCATTGGAAAATTACAGATGATAGAACATTCCAGGAACCAGGTACCGCCATTATTTTCCCTCCATACAGTTGGCTCCTTGAAACCACTTGGTAGATAAGTAGTAAACAGCAAAAGGGCTGTTGATGTTTGTGCTTTTGCTCTTCTTTCTGACAATAAGGGACTAGAGAGATGGCTCAATGATTAAGTGGCTGCTTGTACAGAAGATCTGGATTCTGTCCCCAGCATCCACATCGTAGATTGCAACCAGTTTTAGGGAATTTGTCACCCTCTCTTGGCCCCTTCAAGCTCCAGGCATGCAGGCAGTGCACTTACATACACACACAGGCAAAACACTCATACACATAAAAATAAAATAAAAATTAAGTAGATCTTTAAAAGATAGTGGTGATAAAATCAGAATTGAGAGTCTCCGTTTGACTGCTTCCTGAGGGGCCTCCTTTCTGCTGAACTCACAATAGCAGAGATGCCAGAGACAATATCAAAGGCAGAAGCCCAGACTTACCTCGGCTTGGATGTACCTACACCTTTTGCCCAAAGCAAGTCGATGATTTGGGCTCAGGTTTTAAGTGTAGGCCAGAGTAAAAATGATAACTTTTTATTTTATTAATTATACACATGTAATATCCTGTCATGGGTGGAATCTGATGAGACAAACGTTCTCTCTAGAGAGTCGAACACTTAGGATCATCATTGCCCTCTGCCATGCCACAATACCAGAGCATGCCTTCTTGAGGGCAGGGACCACCGTTCATCTGCTTGCAATTCCCAGGGTGCTGTATGGCACTTGGGACAGAGTGAGCACTTGCTTAATGAATATTTGATAAACAAAACAAACAAACAAAAACCAATAACAATAACAACAGCAACCCCATTGGCCTTGTAATCTACTGAGTGACTGAAATCAGAGCCAGCAAGTCATTTTTCCTTCTGCAGCCACATATCATACTCTGAGTCACTCATTGATACTATTCATTGACGCCATTTTATAAAGACCCCTTAAACCATCCTGGCCATTCAGAACACAGCTTCTCTAACCTTCCAGGTAGAATTAAGCCTCTTATGTTTCCTCACAGCCCGGAGCACATTCCTATTTTATAGCATTTGCCTCATTGTTTTACAGGTATTTGTTGGTCTGTCTCACCTCTAAGAGTGTAAAACTTTGCCCCACAAAATCAGGATCCTAGTTCTTTTTTTTTTTTTCTCAAACAAAAGAAATAGCAGCTTATATTCTAAAATCAGTAAGACAGGGTCAAGATAAAAATTTCAAAGGACTGTTCCCCATCAAGCATTCAAGAACTACAAGAAAACTAACATATAACTCTATCTCATTAGCCTGCCTAGGAATCTGGACTCATTTGTACATAGATGCTCTCTTTTTCTTCCTCTCTCCTCTGTTATGGTTTGATTATGAAATGTGTCCCACCCCCCAGAAACCTGTACTTAATGCTTGGTCCCCAACTGAGGGCACTGTTTTGGGATGTGCTGAAAACTTTGGGAGGTGAGGCTTACAGGGAGAGGAAGTGGGGGCGGGGCACAGAATGCCTTTGACAATTTTACTTGGTCACTGGTCCCTTGTCCTCTCTGTCCTTCCATTTGCCTTGAGGTGAACCGTTGGTTGTCCACCATACGCTTCTGTCACAAGTCATACTCTACCCAAAGGCACAAGGTGAAGTGACCGTAGAACCTTCTGAGCCCCTGAGACAAAGTGAACCTTGCACACTTTAAGTTGCTCTCTAACAGACTTTGCTCACAGTTACGCAAAAGCAACTCATGGACCCCCTTTTTAATCTGTTATCATTTGAAGGTGTATCTCTGCATATAGAGCAGCCCCAACCTTTCCCACCAAATGGATGTGTCATTAGTAATGAATTAATAAATGCAGGACTGGAAAGAAGGGTCAGTTTGTAAAGTGCTTCCTGTGTAAGCGTGAGGACTTAACTAACTCCCAGGACTCAAATCCATTCTCCAACCCCCAAAAGTCCAAGTGTATCAGTGTACCAGTTTATACAAGCAATGCCAGTGCTGAGGAGAGAGGAACACCAGATTCCCTGCCCTTGATGTCCAGCTAGGTGAATTATCAAACTCCAGGTTCTGTAAGAGATCCTATTTTAACAGATAAAGTGGAGAGAAATTGAGGAAAACACCCCCTAACAATCTCTCTCTGTGTCTCTCTCTGTGTCTCTCTCTGTGTCTCTCTCTGTGTCTCTCTCTGTCTTTCTCTCTCTCTCTCTCTCTCTCTCTCTCTCTCTCTCTCTCCCTCTCCCTCTCCCTCTCCCTCTCTCTCTCTCTCGCTCACACACACGAACACACGAACAAAAAAGAACTTAATTTTAAACCTTTTTAGATTTATTTTGTTTTAGGCATGTTCTGCCTGCCTGTATGTATGTATGTATGTATGTATGTATGTATGTATGTATGTATGTATACGACATGCATGCCTGGAGGCCTTGGAGGTCTAAAGAAAGCACGGAATCCCCTGGAACTGAAGTCACAGATGGTTGGGAACTAGACTTGGCTGTGGTGTACCTGCACTGTTTCCTGCAGGTCTCCTTCCCAGTGCTATTCCTGTTATTCTTCATGTTGCAAATTTGATTGGCATTTGAATTAATCTAAGTCTTACAGTCAAATGGTTTCAGCAATGGCTCATTTATTGCATTTTCTCCATTCATATCTTGGTTTGTTGACATCTGCCTCCAGAATAACTTCTTTTAAAAGGGATTATGAGATCCATATTCTTTAAAGATTTTATGTCAAGATGTCTGTGTGTTTACTGTATAGAGAGAAGATTGTTCAGGTTTGTGTAGAAGGCTTGTTTTCATTTCCTTTTATTTCTTAGGATCATTGTATACATTACTGTCAGCATGTCACATTGGTGGAGGAAGTCTGAAGCTGTTTTGATAGCTTTTGCCTTAAAAATGATTAATTTTTAAAATCTAGGTTTAATCTTTGTTATG
>NW_021604587.1:12733342-12746608 GCF_004785775.1 Grammomys surdaster
TAGCCCATTCCTCTGAGACTCTCAGAAGGTACCAAAAAATGCTGCAGCAACTCACATGTGTAAGGAATCATAAAAAGTAGAGAAAGAAATAAACCAAAAGGCCTCTTGAATCGCCATCTCACAGAATGATCCAGAGATAATAGGAAGCAAGGATGCAACTCTCCAAGGGGTCCTCAGTGGACCAGGAGCTTAGATATAACAACCCATCAACCAGATGAAGATTACCTGGAGGAGGCCACCAACAACATCCTCACACTGTAGGAGCACATCCTACTGCTAACAGACAGCCATCTTTATTTCCATTCCCCCATTCTTCATCACCTCTGAAAGACAACAGAAAAGAAGATGAGAAAACATTACCCCAAAAGTCAGAAAAGAAGAAGATGAGAAAACATTCCCCCAAAAGTCCAGAAACAACTTCCCTCCCTTTTCAGAGGAAGCATCAGATAGCTTTTTGTGTTAGTCATATTTTCTGTTGCTAACACCTGACAAACACCTGACAAAAAGCTGAAGTGGGAATTTCTGGTTTCTTTGGAGACTCAGTTGTGTCATGGGATTTTTTTTGTGGAAACTATCTTATGAGAGAATGTTTTGATGAAGCAGACACATAGGAGGAAGTTTTGCTAAGAACAGACACATGATGTTTTTCTGGAAGCTTCCTGGACATTGGGCCTGTGATGTTTTACTAGAGCAGACATTAAAGAGGACACATGATGTTTAGAAAGAATATAAGTATAACCCAACAGACAGTGGATTCACTGTGGCATTGGTTCACCTTGCCACTCTTTGCTAGTCTTCGTTGGGCTTTGCTGATACCGCTCTTTGCTGACAATGCTGTGTGGCATTTGTTTGTCTTACTTTCTTTGCTGATCACAGTTTGTTGTGACTTCACACAGATAAACATACCAAAGAACTTTTGCTGCTTCCACAGACTCAGACCAATTGTCAGAGGTTCCTGATTTTTTGTAGATGAAACTGCCACTGCTGATTCATGAATAGTTTTGTGATCAAATCTACCACTGCTGATTAGTGTGAACTGAACTGCTGATATCCTGACAATGCAGAATGGATTTGCCCAGAAGAACCATTTCTAAACAGATCCACATCCCCACTTTGCCCTATTTACCTTTCCTTTCCACTACTTCTGATGGATGGTGGGTTAGAAGGTTAAAGTATTTAAGAACTCTTATAAAAGTGTGTGTGTGTGTGTGTGTGTGTGTGTGTGTGTGTGTGTGTGTGTTTTAAATCTAAGCCTACAAAAAGTGACCTAAAAGGAAAGCTCATTCACTTTGGCTCACAGTCTTCAAGGTTTTACTTGTAGTCTTGGCTCTGTTTATTATGAGTCTATGGAGAGGTACATCAATATGGTGCAGGGAGCATGTGTCAAATGTAACACATCTTATGACAGCCAGAAAACAGAGGCTGGGGTTAAGATACAAACCCCAAGGACACATTCTCATTGATCTACTCCCTTTAGCTAGACTCACCTACTAAACCTGCCAAAACCTGCCAAATTAGTGCCACAAGTAAGCCACAATATCAATACAGAAACCTGGGAAGACAGATCATATTTAAGCAGTGACAGCTTCTCTCCTCCAAGTCTCTAAGTCAGGAAGTAAAAAAGTCTTCTAAACTAGGTTTTAATTAGAATATACTGCAGCCTCAAGTTGGATCACTCTGAACTCTTAAATAAATGTAGTAGAGATACTAGTAGTGATACAAATATCTAATTCTTTACTGCATACAAAGCAAACAAAGAGTTCTGAATATTGTAGTTAGGCAGACTTGTGTACGCATTCTGGCCGCTGTATGCTAAACAAAAGTCATTATGTTTCATTTTTGAGCTAAGACAGTAAAATCTTTGGAGACTCTCCAGTGTTTATCCCCTGCTGTGGCCCCATGAAAGATATGTATTAGATTCAACAGTGTCATGAAATACAAGCAGATGGGACTCTGAGTCATCTCCTGGAAAGGGGATGCCTTGGAATTCATTTTGGCCCATCTCAGGTTTTCCATGAGTAAGAAATAAACCTCATCATTTGAGATTCCTGATTTTTTATACCAAAAGGATAATCTATCCAATTCTGATTAATGTGAAAATTAATCTTGGAAGAGTGAGGTCACCCAAAATTCTAAACTGTTTGGCAGAAGGATACTAGTCACGAGATGGGTGAACACTTCCAAGTCTGGAAAGGCAGTAGTCCATGTAGGAAGGAGGAGACCATCCGTTAAAATTGTCATCAGATAGTCCACTATTTGTGTTAAATGTCTGCTATTGCTCTAATAAAAAGCTACAAGCTTGATCTTAAGACAACACATTTATTATTCTAAAGTCACAGTGGGTAAATGTCCCGTTTGTACCTTACCTAGGTAAAATCAAGAAAGATATTTGCCTCCTGGTTTTCCTTCTGCATGCTCCAGGAGAAAATGTGTTTTCTTGTTCACAATTGAACTGTGTGTAGGGTCACCTCCTGGCAGTTGTAGTACTGAGGTTCCCACTTACTTGCTGACTGTCATCTGAGTGATATCCTCAGCTTCAGAGGCTATCACCTACCTTGACTTGTCACCTGCTTCCTCACCAAGGCTGCAAGAACAGGTGAACAGGTACGTCTTACTATGATAAATCTCCTTGACTGACTGGTCTGCCTCCTTCTCTATTTTAAGAGTGGCTGTGATCAAAGGGCAGTCATGTGCAAATGCAGGACCATTTTCCTCTTTGAAGATTGTGTGCCAGTGTAAAACATTGACTGTCTTGCCTTAATATTCCTCTGCTTTAGCTCTGCCAATGCTTTAGCTCTATCAATGCAGAAAACTTCCATGTTGTCAAAAGGTGTGGCGCGCCTACCTAAAAGCAAGCAGGCTGCAGTAGACACCAGCAGAGTGCCCTCGAAACCATTCCAACACTGTTTACTTGATCAGATCCTACAGGATGAGGTCACACTCCTCCTAATCACTCTCTTTATATTATGGATACCTAACATAAACTCCAGGTTATTTTGCCTCTACTTCAGATTAACCCACCTTATACTGGGGTTCTTAAGACTTTGCCCTGGTTCACTTGGTTTCCTTGAGTAGCTCACAAACCTCAGAAACACCCACTTTCCCTGTTTGTTATAACACATAATAAAAAGGATACGGATGAAGAGATGGATAAGAGGGGACATATAGCTTCCATGCTGCTTTAAAATGGCCAAACCATCCAGGAACCTTCCCATGTTCAGCTAAGTGAATGTTCATTCTCCAGACCATGTTCATTTGATATTTGTGGTCACTTCATTATGGAGGTGTGAATGAAGGGTGCACAATCAAGTCAGAGTACAGTCAGAGAGAAATGGTTTCTATATCGCTGAGTGCTGAACAGATAAATCAGCAGGGCCTGTCCACACAGATTATTCTTGGCCTACCGTATCTAGAATAAAAGACAAGCCCCACTAGAATAAAGACCTTCTTTTGACTACTACAAGACAAGGATAGGTTGGAACATTCTTTATGCTCTATTTCAAGAAAAGAAGGACAAGGGGAAATCAGCTGTGCTCTTAACTGCTGAATGACCTCTCTAGTCCCCCTATTCCTTTTGAAGTACTCAGTGTATTTTGGGCTCACATGTTAAGGATGCTACCTCTACAAGAAACTTCCCATTTGTCTTGTAAAGTGGCTAGACTGGTCTCCCTTCTTGCAATGAATGAGAGGTTCCACTACTATACTGTCTATATTATTAAAAAACCCAGAGGAAAAACTTAATAAAAAAGAATATTGGGACTTGCTATACATTGTTTTTTTTTAAAAAAATACAACACAAGATACATAATGAAATCTGGATGTGTTTTCTTGTGAACCACAAGAGTTCTAAAATGTAGATTCCTTGTGCATAAATTTGATGAGGTGATGACACATATAACTTCCTTAGATACAAAGTTTTCTCCTTTCCTTTCCCTCTCTCACATCAGTGTGGTGGTGGAGTCCAATATTACTTCATGCTGAGACGTTTGAGAAGCTAACCGAGGAAGGCTGATCTTCTGTTTCTTGTTGCTTTTTGCTGTCTTTGTAATTATCACTGGAGAGTCACTAATTAGCCGTGAACTCCCAGGGTAAAGTTCACCCTTATCATCACCACAGAATCTGAGTCCACAGGTGCCGCTTAGATCACTCAGGGATGTCTTTCCTGAAGTGTTATAAGAACTGAAGGCTTTTGCTGTCAAGTCATATTCATGGGTTTGATCTATTTTATCTTCTTATCCAAGTTTCAGTAGACTTTATGCTTGTACATCTTTTTTTCCCTACATTTATCTGTCAAGAAATTTGGTATCCAATCTAGCTTCAAATACATAGAATGGTTTGTTATATGGTAGGACTGACAATCTCTGCTGATTTTTTGAAGGCTTTTTACTCTGATTATTTAGTTTTGAGTTTGTGTATATCTAAGCTCTTTCAGAAGTTTTGAGAGTTCAACTCCAAAAAGTGAAATAAAATAAAAGGAATCTTTATTTCCTACAATCCTAGAATTTAAAAAAACAAACAGAAACAAACAGACAAACAAAAAATTTCATTGTTCCTAAATATATGGGCATCCTTGGAAGTCCCCAAAAAGATCGCTTTTAAAAGACTATCTCTGAATCCCCACCCCACCTCCACCCACTGTGTGTGTCTTCCTGCTTCAGTCAGAGCTGAAGGGTTATGGAAATGTTCCACTATTACAAGCATTGGAATTGATGTCACTTGAACAAGCTTTTGAAAAATACTTTGGAGCCTCTGAAGTTAGTATACCAGGAGGTCTCAACGTCTGGAGAGATACGGCCTCAAAATAGGATACAAGGCTTCTATAGACGATTTAATCACAATGTTCAGCCCTAGACACACATGAGTCACATTAAATGAACTCAGCAGGTTGCACTTTAAATTTCAATGTATATATGTAACAATATTTATTAAAGAATAAGAGTCCATGAATCTGAGGAGGGGGCATGTTAGAGGTGAAAGGAGCAAAGGGAATAAATGTAAATATAGTTCTCAGACATAAAATTCTCAAAAATAAATATTGAGAACCAGGAGAAAACTATTTACACAGAGGTAGGAATAGACACCTTATTGAGTCAGTAAATGGAAGATACCTTCCAATCTTCTCTCTTTTGGTATGAGGGAATCAAATTCAGGGCTATATACATCAGGCAGCTGTTTTGCCTGTGAGAACACACTCAGTCCATTCTTCAGTCTTTGAATTAAAGACACGAATGGAGTGCTCTGTAACCTGGGGCTTATATACTTTGTCACTTGAACACCCATGCCACTTCATAATAGTCTCTTCAAGATACAGTCTCCAGACAGCAGTTTATATTTATGTTTTATATTTTATTTCAATGAATGATAAGACCCCCAAAACAAGAAACTGAATCAACAAAATAGAAACATTCCCTGACTTATTATTATAATCTCTGCACTATCAATCAATCCAGATTCTTGGGGGAAATTGAGCCATTTTGCTGTGACTCACTTAGATTAACAGTTCGGTTTAAAATTATATTGAGCATAATACTTAGTCCTGAGTTTGAGTGTTCTCATCTGAAAAATAAGTAACAAATATATCTGAAGCATTCAGCAGTTACATGAAAAGGACTTTATTTTATTTTATTTATTTTTTTTCAATCTCTCCACTTTCCCTTCCTCTAAACAGGAATATCTTTTACTTCCTAGAAGTATAGTACCCAAAAATTACTTTGGATAAGCCAGAAATAGCTGTGTAATTAGTCACACTAGTAGTGGTACAAACACTCAGTGGCCAAATATGGGTGCTAGCAGTAGGGTTGGACAGCATAGACAAAAAACTTCACCTAAGAAAGTGCTCCTGTACTCTCTTCCTCCAGACCCTTATTGTATTCACAGTGAAAGACAAACAAACAAACAAACAAACAAAACATCATATGTCCTGAAAATACCAAAACAAGTGAAATGATAAATGACCCGAAGTTTCTACTGTAAGCAAAATGTAAACATTAAACACATATTTTTCATTGAACTTATTTCTACATTTTATTTTAACAAATATTTATTGAGATAACACACTCCAATTTCTAAGTACTACCCTGATATTTAGTTAAAGGAAAACAGGCTTCATTCCAATGGAAGGAACCTAGAGACACTTCCACATGGAAATGAAATGTTCATTTTTTTGGCTGGATTTCCTCATTTGACATACATTTCATTGGGCCTACATCACCTTTAGATTTCTGCCTATTTGACCCAATTCTTTACAAAGTAATTGTTTAGTTAAAAATAATGGTTTAATATGTTCTTATAAGTCCAAGCTTGGAAAATACTATAAATTTGTTTTCTCTAATTGGTACAGAGCCTTCACATCACTTCACAGGATAAAATAGGCACAATGGATGAATACTGTTTGGAAGCCTCCTTCTTATGACTGACACATCCATGGTTTTCTTTCCTAACTGTGAAGAATGTTCTGATTCCTTCAGTATCTAAAGTAGCTAGAGACTAGAGACACGAAAGAGTCCACTAATAACTGAAGTCTTGGTTGATTCTTCTATTTTACATCTTTTATAGTTTTAGAAATCATGCTTTCCTAACTATTACATAAAGTTTGCTTTACAATTTTCAGAATTAAAAAATCCAATTGTAAATTTGACAAAAACCTCAACTCTTTGACATTAGAGACTATGTAGACTCATCTCTAGAAAGCCCTAAGTTGTTCTCACTCCCAATTGTTTCCGGAATGTAAAATGTGACTGGTAGGTATGGCACGAGGGAACTATTTCTCAATCTACCAGACCTGTACAATAAACTCAGCCTTGAGGTATAAACTGAGAGCCTCACTTGACATCTTTTAGGTCTAGTATGATGGACGCAATGGACTGTACCTCTGTCGATTTATGGGCTCACATCTTACCCACTCTTCCATAGCCAGATCTAACTCTATTTCTTCCATGTATTCTGAGACTTGTTGGTTTTATTGGTTTAGAGATGAAATAGAGCTTTTCTATCTGTATTGCCTGGAGTAAAGCTTACATTATTGTAGCTGCAGTTACTAATCTGTAATGAAAGCACTTGCTGTGGGGTAGTTTTGAAAATTAAATAAGAAATAATGTGTTCATGATAGTTTATGGCACCTGAAACTCAGTGGTAGCATTGATGATAAGCCTTTCCACTCATTTCCAACTAGGCTGTCATCCTGCTGCTGCTAGGAACTCCCAAGATCCCTTTCCCAGCCATCTGGTCTGCTGGTGGTAGAAATTATAACACAGCATTGTGATTTGAATGTGAAATGTTCTTCATCACCTCCAGTTTGAACATTTGGTCTGTAGCTAGTAGTGATGTGGTGGTTGTGGAGATTCACTGGAAGTTATCAATCATTGAGAGCGGGTCTTGAGGTTTCATAGTCAAACCCTACTATCTTTTCATTCTCTCCTTTTCTGTCTCCAAAAGCACTCCACAATCCTGCTTCCATGTCTTCTATGTATGATGAACCATCTCCCTTCTTGAGTCATGGACCAAAAATAAAAACACCTCTTAAGTTGCATTTGTCAGGTATTTGGGGAAGGAATGGGGAAAAATGGGTACATGTTCACTAGAAAGGGTATCTCCATTCCACTCTCCTGAGTTTGAGGGCTGTGCAACAGTCTTATGAGGAAGCTATATTTATAAACTACCAAAACTGAATTCTGAAATGCACACATAGGATCAATGTCAAATTAGGATAACAAAATAAGGCATGTGATTATCTATGACAACAGAAAGATGGGCCTTCCCAGAGAAATACATTTTCTTGAGTTGCTTCAGCTGCATGTGACATAGCATCCACACAGTTTTACAATTCTTGTATGTCCATCATCTTCCTGGTCAGTGCAGGCTGATATTCATGGTAAAGAGACACCCTTAGTTACCTTTTTCTATTGTTTGAAAGTGGAGCTTCTAAAACTTGTTTTGAAACTTAGGTGTCCTTGCAACAGTATTGAGGAGGACCTATCAGAAACGATTCAGTCCTGAGGGTTCTGACCTTGTGAGTGGACATGTTGATATCATAACAGGAGTGAAAACCTGTTGAAACTAATAATCCCAGTCATTTTTCTTCTTCTTTTCACCTTCCATCCTTCTGTATGATAACATTCATTGTGTCAAACACCACAAGAAGGTCCTTATTACATATCACTGAATCTTGGACTCTCAGCCTCCTCCATGAAGCAAATAAACTTCTGTTGTCCATAATTTACCTAGCCTGTCTATATCCTGTTACAGCAGCAGAAAATGAATAAGATATCATGAATCCCTGCTTTTACAGTGCTCTATGAAAATCTATTACAGAATAACTCAACTCAATTCCAACGAAACCACAACAAAATGTTTACCCTTAAAGCTTACAAAAAAATTACCATTACTCACACAATGTCACGCATCAAAATTTCTCTTCTCGAATCGTTTTCCTGTCTACAAATATTTTCCTAATCCCTCTTATGTCACCACCTGGTGATTACTTTTCCTCTACCTTTCTCTGACTCCTACCAAATATTGCTTTAAGCAGGGGAGGGATCCAATAACCTCATTCACATTAAAATGTAAATTAGTAATTCCCTGCAAGGCTTAATAGGGTCTCTCCCACAGGGAATTTATATTTTAATGTGAACCAAAGGACCACATCTATAAAAGTATAATTTCAAGGATCAGAAATTTAAGTTGAGAAGGTCAGTCAAGGAGGCTGTAGGCCCTTCTCAGCCTTGAATGTGTCAGATTATGGGCAGTGGAGTATGCAAGGCCCATAAGGGGACAACCAGAAACCAGGACCACAGCGAATATTGTGGCTACTCCTAGATGACTATGGCTGAAGGGCTGAAGGATGCACTGAGAGGGCCCTGTGCAGGTGGAAGTCAGTTGTTCAGCTTCTTCAGAAGTCAGCAAAGGGGAGGACCAGCAAGAGGAAGTTAATTGGAGTTCCGACAGGCATGAGATGGATCTGACAACAGGCAATTTGCAGACATCCAAACAAAGAGAAAGCAATGCCAGGAAGCACACTCTATTGGGGTGGGAGGGCATGTTAAATGCAGGAGGGAAAATTCTGAAGCTTTGTCTCAAAGAAGTACAGCAGTTTTAGCAAGAATGGAACTGATGCTTATCCCCAAACAAGTAATAGCCAGACCAAATGACCAGAGAGGCAAAAGTTTGTTCTTGCTGTACTTTGCCTGTCTATTGACTTTTCTTCATGACTGACTGCCACTTAATTCATTCTTTACAGCATGTCACTTAGAAGCATCTTGGTGCCCACTAAACATGGTCCATGGACTCTTAATCTTTGGCTCTTGTTCCTTCTGCCCTGTTTTTCATCAATTGATTCTTCCTTCTGTTTTCCACACTTGGCTCTAGCTCCTAAGATTCATTCTCCTTGGAGTGATTTATGTTGCACGCAGAGTACTCAGCATATGCCTCTGACAGTGTCAAGCCATTTTCCTCCTCTGGAGTCAACATTAGCTAACTTTCTCTCATTGGCTGTTACTAAGAGCCCTGAAGAAACTTGCTACAGGAGGAATCTGACCATATGTGTCATTTAGAGTATGTGATAAGCTTCATGCTGTAGCCTGGGCCTTTCCCCTGATAGAAGGTCAACCTCTCCAAACAGAAGCAGACATTTGTACTTCTAATTAGATGATTCTCCTGAAACTTTCTGGACAAGCAACCACACGTTGGTTCACCAGCTCTGTATAAAGTGCATTGCCTTTGGAGATCTCTCGATGGTTCTCGTCCTTCAACCCAGACTAAAGGAAGATTACTTGGGACATACTTTCACACATCAAATGGCAGTAGTATGAGAAAATGACAAGAATTATGCAAGTGTATTCAGAACCTTTGAGCATGCAGGATGCAGAAAAGTTTGACCTACTCAAAGTGAGCCACCTACCACTTTGGCCTATAGTTGTAATAAAAATAAAATAATAAGAGGGGAAAAGAGGAGGAGCTACATTTTTGGAGTGGTTTCTTCAGACTCAGCAGGAGACTAAGCATCCCACACTCATCACCTTATACATCTATTAATAACTGCAAACAGCTGTCTATGATTCTCTACTTAGGAACAGAGACATCAGATAAGCAGGTTATAAGAGCAATAAAATAGTTAAAGAGTCCATAGTTATTGAATATTGTATGTTTTGGGTCTTTTATGTTATAAATAATAGAAAAATATGTTTTAACAATAGCATTGACTCCATGTTGGCCAAAAGGTCTTTATGGAGAGGATTTGAGGTTTAGATTCCAATTAATCATCATCATTCCTGAGATCCAAGGTCTTGCCTTGTTTCTATCCTGCCTCTCTCATTTAGGGAGTTAATGTATGTACAATTCACAGCAATAAAATACCTGCAGCAATGGCAGCCTTCTGCACACCACCTCTATTACATCCTTAGGACATCCCATTTGTAAAGTCTACACATAACACTAATCCTGATTTCATATTGGTTACAATTACATTATACAATCATGTCTAAACCCATCGTTTGAAAGGAGGAAAACCACTCAAATTAATTTAAACAAAAGTGTGACTCGTATTCTTACATATTAGACTTCTGAGATTTCTGATCTTCTAAACAGACAGGATTCCTGAGATAATTAAATAAAATTGTTGTTCTGTTAATAAGGAAGAAAGAGAAAAAAAGGTTTGGTTAGACAACTGATGATTCTGTCAACTTCTTTATTTGTGTTTGCATTATATTGCACTTATCAATTTATTAAATATGCCCATGACTAAAACATAAAAAAATTGATAGTAAATTTAAATTTTATATTTCATTCTGGAAATTAGGAGTAAAATTTCTAACATCATTCAAATTATAAATTTAAACCTTGAATCAAAATTAGTTTCCCGAGCCAAGGCTCTTACCAAAGCTTAAATATTATAATTTCTGATAGATTGATAAATAGATGGATAGATAGATAAATGGAGAGATAAATAAATGATAGATAGATAAATTATATGTATGTGTGTATCTCTGAAATCATAATGTAAGTAAACTAATAATCTTTTAAAGTCTTAGTGTCAACCTTTCATTTACTAAAAGTTACATAAAGTAATATTAAAATGTACAACAGTTTAGCTGGGATGAATATGACCTTCAAGTTAAGATTGGTTTTTAACTTGTGATAGCAAATTGCCTAATCTTGTATACCAAAATACCAGAGTCCTGATTAATTACTTTTGTAAATACTTGGCTTGTCTCTTGCTTCTGGTTGATGAGTCACAGGAAGTCCACACAACACTTTGCAATTACATACACTATTGATAAATGTGGGGTGGTGGGCTGTGAGAGGCAGCTGGGTACCTGGTCGAGCACAGGTCTCGAACCCCGGATAATACCCTAATGGGATGGTAGGTGTTCGGCCTTGCTCCTGGGCTCTGGTTCCTTATACTTATCCACAGCCCTTCCAAAGAAAGGTTTGTGGTCTTAGGTCACATAGCACAGGTAGCACAAGTAGATGGCGTGACTACAGGCCTCAGAGCCTCAAGAGATCTCCATATTAAGGAGATACCTAAAGGCCAGAGGGCATAGCCAATTAGGTGTTCTCTCCCTGCCCCTCCTCCTTTCGAAAAATATTTAACCTCAGGACTGCCCTGAGGACACGGAGTACAGCTTCATCCACTTTCCACCATGACAATAAACCTTTTAAGACCATGGACTTCCTAGCTGGGCAGCAATGGCGCACACCTTTGATCCCAGCACTTGGGAGGCAGAGGCAGGCAGATTTCTGAGCTCGAGGCCAGCCTGGTCTACAGAGTGAGTTTCAGGACAGTCAGGGCTACACAGAGAAACCCTGTCTCGGAAAAAAAAAAAAAAAGACCATGGACTTCCTCGTGTCTTTGGGGCCTGCCGTGGAGAACCATAGAGGGGACCTTTAATCAATGAGCCATGGCCTATTCTCCTGCTGGAGGACCTCTCTGCTTTCTAGCCATGGAACCCACCAACTCAAGCAAGTTAGCTGAGTCAGCCATGACCCAGCCAAGCAAGTTGCCTTGACCAAAAGTCTCATCCACCCCGCGGGCTGCCAACAAACCTTCTCCCCCTTGATCCTTTCGGCTGCAGGCCGGTCCCACATCTCAGTCCTTCTACGGTCTCCCAGTGGTGTCTGAGTGCCCAAGGGCTGAGACCACCGGTCTCCCACCAGCCCGGAGATCTCCGACCCAAGAGCTCTGCCCCCAAGGGACCGCAGACTGAGATCTCCCCACACCTGGTGTGGAGCTCAGTGGCTTCTCATAGCCCAGCATCTGCCCGGTGCTGTGTGAAGTAAACTCAGTCAAATTCCCGTGCTTCTGCCCCCCAGCCCCAGGTGCGGTTCCAGATGCCTGGGGGACAGACACACAGGAACCACAACTCAACCCAACAGAACCCATGCCCATGTGCTAGCTACAGACCCACAGATAAAGTCTTCCTCTTATGAGTTCAAACCCAGATTCACACCTTCTCATGGAGGGTTCTCTCTTTCCTTGAAATCTATCCAAGCTCTTTAGTAAGACAAGTATGCAAATACCTAACTACAATGAATACAAATCAGAATGAGGATCAAAGCAGGAAACTTCAGAATGCTGAGTTGGTTGGGGAAAGGAAAGGCATATTCAGAAATACATTATGAAGCCATTTACAGGGCCAAGTTCATCAAAAGTGTTTTTAGTGCAGGTATAGTATTCTAAACCTGCCTATTCTATACAGAGAAGACTAGAATTAGTTTGAGAAGTTAGAGGACAAGGACACTTTCAATAGAAATCAAAGGAAGAAAGAGTAACAAATAGGAAGAGGGAAGATGAAACTTTCAATTAATTCCCCAGGAAGAGAAACAGAGCTTCTCAGGAAGAACTTTCCAGAGACCTCCAGGAGAGAAGGGAAATGGGTTGTGTGTCAGCAAAATTCAAGTCTCAGCATGATTCACCAGAATGCCTTACCATGGGTTTGGGGCAATTACTACCTTATTAGTGATTAGTGGGATGTCTCTAGGGGAAGTCAGTTTCCCAGGCTATCCAAGGCTTGCACTCCCACACTGCATCAGCTGGCTGGGTATTTGGGTGAACACCTCAATCATCAACTGCAGAAGAATTCTTATGATACTTAGAGGAATAGTCGGTACAGATTTTATTCAAATATGCTTGTTTCTATTTTTGTTGTCAATTAATCTGTACTATAAAGATATGTGTTTTAAAACTTAAGGCAATGTATACACACACACACACACACACACACAGAGAGAGAGAGAGAGAGAGAGAGAGAGAGAGAGAGAGAGAGAGAGAGA
>NW_021604587.1:12746618-12765382 GCF_004785775.1 Grammomys surdaster
AGAGAGAGAGAGAGAGAGAGAGAGAGAGAGAGAGAGAGAGAGAGAGAACAAGAAAGCTCTATCTGCTTTGTAGTGAGAAAGCAAATCTGTCTTCCCCTTTTCTTCTCACTCTAGCAGAGACACAGTATTCCTAGGACTTACTGATAAGGTAAGCCTGGGAAAAGTAAAGCATTTGACCAGGACTATCTAGTTCAGGACCTAAGTCACTTAATAGAATATGGACCATAAGTGCTGAGGTCTTTAGGAAGCATGAGTTTAGAGTTATCCTGAAAGATAAATGGATGTAAAAGCAAAGTGGGAAGGACTTATTCAGTACACTGGCACTTGTTCTCTGTGTTCAGCACTCTCTGTCTGACTGTCTCCCTCTCTCTGTCTCTCTCTCTGTCTTTCTCTTTCTGTCTCTCTTTCATGCTGTCTCTGTTTCCCTCTGTCTCTCTCTCATGCTGTCTCTGTTTCCCTCTGTCTCTCTGTCTCTGTCTCTCTCTCTGTCTCTCTCTCTCTCTGGCTCTCTCTCTCTCTCTCTCTCTTCTTGAGTGGAAACAAACAATGCTCGACAAACAAGTACAAACTCATGTAGAATAGTGACAGGAGTTCTTACACTACTACTGTATTAGCCTTAGTACATCCTGGTGAAGAACTCTGCTTAGCGCCTTAGGCCATATATCTGCCATGTGTGCCAGTCACTGTCAGTAGTGTATGTGGTACACACTGCTATGGTTGACAATGATTTCCCTTGCCTCCTGCCACATACCCATGCACCCCTTAACTTATATATTGATTTAGCCATGTCGAATGTATTCTAGACAATAGAATATAGAATCATTCAGATGTTCTCTCTCCAGCTTTGTGCTGGACAGACACGAGGATCAAAGCTGCAGAGCCTAAGGTTAGCTGTGTGAAAGGCTGCCTTCTGTCCTTAAATACTCATGTTGGATTTTACATGAACAAGAACTCTATTATTTCTATTCAGGTACTAAAACTGGGTGGTTGTATGTTACAGCCAGTGTTTTTTTTTTTTTTTTATCCTAACTAGCAAGGTACTCTGAAGTGCTTTGTGCTCAGTGTTATGGACATGTATACCGGCACGACAACTGTGGCCTCTAAGTCATTGGCTCTGATTGACTTTACTGGAGTTACAATATCTTTGATTATAGACCTGCTAATGAGACAGGTGTAAATTGCCAGAATCAACTAGGCCTGACCGGCAGTTCTTCTTTAAAAATAATTTTTTGAAAATGTGCTCGTAGATGTCTTGCCTGGATGTCCCTGTGTATCACATGCACACCTGGTACTCATGGAGGTCAGAAGGGCATTGGATTTATTAGAGATGGAGTTACAAACGCTTGTGAGTCACCATATGGGTATTAGAATCTAACCTGGGTCCTTTGGATGAGCAGTGAGTGTTCTTAACCCCTAAACCATCTTTCTGGCCTCTCACACAGCTTCTTTTGCAACCCAAACCTCACTGGCAGTATTAACTGATAATAGATAGAGTAGAATAGAAACAGATCCCCAGAGGAAACAGACATAGCAGTCAATCGAGGGCAATAGAACATCAACATCATCTAAATTGAAAAACTGAAACCATCAATACCATCTGCGCACACAGTAACCACGAAAGAAGAGTACAGTTATCCTGACAGAGACTGTAATTCTTAAAAACTTTTGGTCAGAAAAATCTATGGCAACCTTACTAATGACTAAAATTAAATACCTTATCCTAGTGGTTAATTGGCTCCTGTCCTCTGTATGTTTTGTTAAACTCTACCCACCAGCCTTCTCTCCTTGTTCCAAATAGATTTGCTTTCCTGTGTCATAGATTGGCAGATAAGCCCTGGTGCCCCAAAACAGTGGTTCTCAGATCAGTGTGCTTAGTCACCTTGGGTGAGGGTAGGAGGAACATAAAACACATATTTCTAGGTACCACACATGGCAGTTTATATTTATTGAGTCTTAGTTGAGAATTGGTGTTTCTAACAGCTTTCCACATGATGCAGATGTTGCTGTCCTGGGAACAAAATTCTGAGAACCTTTGTTCTAGGGAGCAGAGAATGTAGAAAAGGTAGTCTGCCTACATTCTGACAGCTACACACAAGTTTTAGCAAGGTATTAGAAGGTCAAGATCTGAAACAGCTGGTTTTGAAGTAAATATCACAAGAAATCAAAGTAATCTTAGAACAGAGTTGACCCCTTACATAGCAACAGTTGAAACTGAAAAGGCTTTGATTGACTTCCAGGAAAGCTTCATATTGAACAGAATGATTTAGCCCAAGACAAAGGTCAGATAAACCTGATCGTGTTCTCTTACAGGTCCTCGGAGTACCTGCCATAGTTCAGCAGAAAGACATTGCGACTAGGACATAAATTAATAGCAAACAACCAAACAGAAAAGCCACAGGACTTGAGACATACATTTAGGATCAGAACTATGTGAGGATGTAACCATATTAAATATTTTTTTTGAAGCACATGATTGCCACTGTGATTCCATTTGAACTTGCAAACAAGAGAGTCTCCTTCATTGAATGTAAGATACATGAGAAAAAGGAATTTGTGTTTTCAACCACTATACACAATGGCCAGTATAGGTTCTTAGACAGAACATACATCTGATAAATGTGTATTGAGAAAAAATGGAAAAGAAACCCACAGAAGTCTTCAGAATTCCAAAATTTGCAGGTAAAATCTGACTACAAAAGTTGAGTATCTCTCATGGAGAATATAGGTCCCATTGTTCTCTTCAGACACAGAGGTGTATGGACATAAAAGAAGAACTAATTGTATGGGGTAAAAGGGCAAGGAAGTTTCCTCAGAGGGCAGAATCATGATCTGTCAAGGAAGTCCCCTACTTTTGAGGTAGTATTCAGGGTAAGTACATGTGGTGTACATAAGTGGGTTTTGTAAGCACTTCATGTCTCTCTGTGTTCCCTTCTAGAATAGGAAGTTTGTTTGTTCTGCAAGATAAGTCTTTGCTATGTGCAACAGGAGCTTTCTGGTCATGTATCTTTTTAAATATAGGTCATGCAACTAGCCACTGTGGATACAATGGCGGTTGACATCACCGGTGACCTCAGGGTTGAGCCAGATGTATGATCAGATAAAGCATTAAGGTGTTTGTGGCTATATCATTCCAGTCTTCAAGGCTAGCATGTTCAAATCCCTATCTTCTCTATCTTCATGGTCTTCTCTGTTTGAAGGAATTACCTAGGGCCTGCTTCTTGTAAGGATAATACAAGATAATCTCTCAGTCTCAAAATTCTTAATGCATATATATTGTGTATATTCTCTGTGACAAGCACTATTCTTAGTTTATGGTTATAGAGATTAAATGATAGCTAGTCATTAGTTGTGAGGATTGTATGAAACCTTTTGGGAAGGCAAGTTGCCCTCTGACCAATCCCTTTTTTTCTTCCCAGCATAAGATTCCTGGATAAATTCCCATATCTTTGGGGTCCAATGTGTCAATAGTTGATAGTCAGAATGAGAGACATATCTATCTTTAGAAAAATCTTCATTTATGCTAGGGCAGTTACATAATGACACTCAGGAATACTAAGCCCTCTCTGATGGGTAAGGTAAGATGAAAAAATATATATAACTACTATACAAGCCCTAGGTATGCTTTAATCAGTCTTATTATTTTGGCAGATAGCACTAAAGATTCTCCCATGTGGATTTCATCTGACTCTGTTGCTATCATTCTGTAGAAATATTTTTAATATCCTCATAAAATTTTAATCCCTAGTATTTTAATAATTTCTTAGGTGCATTATTTACAAGAAAATTTTCAACTGTTTTGATTGTTTAAGGATATATTATTAATCTACTTCCATCATAGGAAAAGAGCACATTCTGTAGAATTTGAATCCCTTGAAATTTGTTGAGGATTTATCTATACCCTAATATTTGATCTATCTTTGTGAACCTATTGCTTGTACTTGAAAAGAATACATTTTGCAGTTATTGGGTAAGATGGTCTATAAATATCAATTGGGTCAAGGTGGTTGATACAGACTCTTCAGATTTAGAAAAAAATTAAATGCCTAATCATTTGGGGAATAGAAATTAAGTATGGTAAATTTATATACAAAGCTATTTTATTTCTGAGTACTCAGAAAAATTTCACACTGTTGAGTGAGTCTCAGGTATGGTAATGCTCTCATTAGCTTTCTTCATTTCTCTTTTATAAATATATCCTAAGTGGATGAGATTGACCAGAGATTGCTATTAAGGCCTAATATTGTACAAACCACAAAGAAACATTGGCCAGAACTCTTCAGGTATCATAGCATATTAAGCCTCAGCTCTTCAAGTGTCTGCTTAAGGACTATTCAAAGCTTGAGTGACCTATGGATTTAGAAATATTTACCTTTTCTCCTTTTAATTGTTGAAGTGGGTTAATCCCTCTAAACAAACAATAGGTTCAAGCTCATATCACTGAGGTGCTCCATTTTCCTCAGAAGCCAGAGTGATAGTCCAATAACCAAAGTTCAGTACAATAGAACACCAGAAAACTCCAATTTCAAAACAAAAGGAGGTAGGCTGGAGAGATGGCTCAGCAGTTAAGAGCACTGACTGCTATTCCAGAGGTCTTCAGTTCAATTCCCACTTACCACACAGTGGATTACAACCATCTATAATGTGATCTGATGTCCTTTTCTGGCATGAGGGTGTGCATGCAGATACAGCATATACATAAAAAAAACAAATAAATTAAAAAAACTAAAGGGGAGCAGAACAAGACACCCAATGCCACTATAGTAACAATATTAATTTGAAAGAAATTAAGAAAAAAATTAGGACATAGTTTGTGAAGGGGTCCTACCTCCACCTTCCTGGAGTAGGAATAGACTCTAACTCTAGACTCTTCATAGCCAAGACATGACATTAGAGGGACATAAAGAATGGATTGGCCTGAAATTAGCTCTTTTTATTCTAGTTCAACTAAAACTATTTTTTACAATTTCATATATATGTAAATATATCTTAATCATACTCATCCCAACTCTCCTCCTCTTCCCAGTACACCCATCTCTCATTTTGACATCTTCTTCTGTTTTCCTACTTGTTTATTTATATTTATAGTCAATGAATACAATTAATGCTGCCACTTGAGCATATGTAAACAACCATAGGCCATCCCCATGAAGAAAAATGACTGCCAATGTAACTGGACTGTTAGCAGCAATGAATATATTCTGAATGGTCACTTCTGCACTGCTCTTCAGTTCTATGATTCCTGAAACAGTGGACTCCAAGAAGTAGAATTCCACAGGAATCTCAGGCTTGTGAAAGCAAAGGTTGAAGCCCTGGGGCAGCCAGAGTAGAAATGTGTGTCTAAGGGAAAGATTTACAAGCTGTCTGATGACTTCACAGGTTAGATTGAAGCTAAGAAAATAGTAGGCAAAGGACAAGACCTTTGCTGGTTACACAATCTCTTAGCCCCTCTTTAAACTTTATCCTCTTGTTAGGTTATGAAGATGAAAGAGGGAGACATCCCTCTGAATCTCTTTGCCTCTCTTTATAATGTTGCTACATTGCTTAAATCTCCCTTTTCAGCTTTCCCTTTTTAATTTGGCTCTTTTAATCAGTTGAGAGTGAGTGGTCAAACCTAGCCTGTTGGGGAAAATTCTGTGGTCCAAAATACTGAAAACACCCTCAGCAGTCATCAATTGCCAGTAGTAACTCCTCAACTAGAAGTGGAACCTCATGAGTCCCTTACCAGTCTGTGCCAGAGTTGTTGACCGGCGTGGTCTTGTGCAGGTATTATGCATGTATCTGAAGCTGCAGATACAAAAGCTGTGTACAAAAGCTATTTATTAGCAATAGATCCGCAGTCTGAGGTAAAGCTTCACAGGCCCCTCCTCCATCTATGCTAGAATTTGACAGACTTTGACTTGTGTTAGCCTTGTGCATTTGAATGCATCCTCATTAGTTCATGTCATGGGCAGAGGATGCTATTTTGTAGCAGACCTTCCAAACCTCTACCTCTTAGAATCTTTGTGCATCCTTTTCTGTTATATACCCTGAGCCTCATGGGAAGAAGTGTGATACAAATGTCCCATTTTGGGGTTGAGCACTCCACAGTCCCTTTTCTTTGCCCATTGATCATTTGTGAGTCTTTGATTTAATTACTGCCACTGAAAAAACAAAAAGAAAAAAAAAAGCTTCATCTAGTGAGGATTGAGAACTCCACAATTTAAAGAGAGTGTAATACAGAAGCACAAGAACATGCACGAAGGGGCAGTAACTATTTTTATGGGTTGTTTGTTTGTTTTGTTTTTGTTTATTGTTGTTGTTTGTTTTGTTTTCTAACAAAGGTGGTGATTGTGGGTTTTCCCTGTTGGCTGGGTTCCAACTTCACATCTTTTCTTGATTGGCATTTATGGAAAGAAAGAAAGAAAAATGGGAAAGAAAATGAAGGAAAGAGGGAAGGAGTCATTGCTCCAGGTCATCAAGTACTGGAAATACAGCAAGTCTTTCTTGTAAACAAACATTTGACTGACACCAGGTAGGAATTCAAACATTTGCATAAATGTTTTACGTAGTGGAGAAGATACAAAGATTTGAATTTCTTATCATCATCATCATCATCATCAGTTTTACAGTAATTGGTAGAAAAGACTAATATTTAATGTTTCTTACAATACTTTTCCCAAACAGGCACATGGAGTGATAAAATAGAATAACAGACCCACATTAAATTCATGCTCCTACAAAAACAACTCTAAATACCCATTTAAGAAAAGATAGCCTCTTCAACAAATTGTGCTGGAAAAACTAGATAGCAACATGTAAAAGAATAAAATTTGATTCTTATCTCTGTCACCACTCCCAACCTCCTACCCCGTTCCCAAAATCTCAACTGCAAATACATCAAAGACCTCAACATAGGACAAGATACTCTGAATCTTGTAGAAGGAAGAGGGTGCTTGCTTTGGCTTATAGATATAGTTAAGGACTTTTCAACAAGATTCCCATAGTAAAAGGAAATAACATCCAACAGTCAGCCAATAGGAACTTACGGAACTAAAAAGCAAAGGAGACCATCATCAATCAAGTGAAGAGGCATCCTGTAGAATGGAATTTTTTTTCTCAGCTATCTACCTAACTGAGGATTGGTATCTCGAATATACAAAAAACTGGTGTCTCTGTGTGTGTTTGTGTGTGTATGTGTGTAAACCCCTAAACACCAAGAAACCAGACAACCCAATTAAAAAGTAGGTTATGGAACAGAATTTCTCAAAAGAAGAAATGCAACGAGCTAAGAAATATTGTAAAACTGTTCAATATCTTAGCCATCGGGGATATGCAAATTAACACTACTTTTCTATTATTCAAGCTAGAACAGTGAAGATCAAGAAAACAGATGCTAGTGAAGATGTGGAGAGAGGGAAAAATTTATTCACTGCTGATGGGACTATATACTGGTATAATAATTTTGGGAATCCTTAAGGAGTTTCCTTTAAAACCTAAAAATGGATCTACCACATGATCAGGCTATACCAATCCTTGCCATATATCAAAAGGATTCTATATCCACTACAGAAACACTTGCTCATCCAAGTTTAGTGCTGTTGTACACGCAATATGGGATGGGGGTGTGGGGGAACCAGAGTAAATATCTCTCAGCTGATGAAAGTGTAATGAAAATGTGGTAAATACACACAATGGGATTTTCAGTCAACATTAAAGAAAACTGAAATTGTGAAATCTGCAGGTAAATGAATGGAACAGGAAACAAAATCATGCTGAGTATGGTAGCCCATCACAGAAAGACAAAAGTCACATGTTTTCTCTCTAAGATTTGTATTTAAATTGGAGTATGTAGAGAAGTCAGGGGACTATGAGGGATTTTCATGAAGGGAAGATGATAAAATAGAGGTTGTGGGAATGGCAGAAGGGAATAATAACAGGGGAGGGGAGGTTTAAGGGAAAAACAGTTTTTATCTTCCTTATAAAGTCAAATTAATTTTTAATACTATTAATGCATTTTATCAAGCATGATTTTTAGTTGCAAGCAAATAAATTCTGGACTATTTGACTTGTAAAAGGAATGATTTAGGAATATGAAGTAGCCCATACAGATGATCAGAAAGACAACTACAATTTTCAAATGGTTAGGAAGGTAGTCATGGTAGCCTGTGCTCATAACTTTAGTACTGTAGAGAATGAGGTAGAAGGAGTGTGAATCCAAGAAATAACTAGTAAGAGCCTACCTCCAAACAAACAAATAAGTGGTGAAATAAGATAAAGTAGAAAACAAGGCAACTCAAACTAGTGTTCCACACATGCAGTGGCCTAAGGGCCAGGAGTGGCCACTCCATCATGTTCTGTGTCTAAAGTTCCCTTTGACAATGTCTTGGATTAGCCAACATTGCTCACAACTAGCTGCAAGATGAAGGAGGAAAAATAATCATCTTATGATTTTCAGATTCTAAAAAAGAATTAAGCTCTACATTTTAACAAGCCTATACAGCAAGAAATACATGTCCGGAAGAAAAGGGTTTCAGGCAGAGGTAGGAGAAAAGAGATAGATGCTAACCAAACTGCTGCTTTTGTTCTGTTTTGTAACTGACTGTATTCACACGATGACACACAGAGAGAAATCAGTTGTGGTTGCTTGTTTCCTACACTGAGATGCTGTAAGGAATCCATAGCGTGTCCACATCCTGTTTATCCACAACCATCTGTGGAATTGGAGACATTGCATTCAATACTGGATTTGTCATTGAGCAATTGCATGAGTTTCTTCGAGTTGCTGTTTCCTTGAACCCCAGGGTTTCCACAAGGAACTGCGGTAGATGACGACTATGGTAATTGCCAAAGCTCAAAAACTCTCTCATTGGAACTAGCTCAGATAAAGAAAACACCTAACTAGAAAGTCACATCCAGTAACACCATTGAACACTTGTAATATGGCTGACAATGCTGAAAAACTGATTCTTCCATTCTACTTAACTTTAATGACTTTAAATTTAAATGGGCTCTTGCGGCTAGTGACACTAACACAGGAGAGTACAACTCTGGACACTAAAACATTTAAAAATAGGAGCCCTGTCTGCCTTGAGTGATGACTGTCTGTTCTCCCAGCTTCATGAACCAGTGTCAAGTCACCAGGTTGTAAGATTCCTGTAAGTGTTTATCAGGTCCCTAATGAGTCAGGGCACCACCCTGTGAACACATTGAGGTACAAAGCATTGTTCTTATGGCACTTGATTCTTCAGGGGAAAACACCATAGACAAGCAATATTTCAGTATGATAAAAGCTAAGTACTTGTTATTGGGAAACAGAGACCGCACAAGAAGAGAACGCAAGACTGAAGACTTATCTGAAGCATAGACATCAGCCTTGCTGTGAAAGAACAGAGGGTGAGACCATGCCTGGAGGTTCTAGAAACAGTGGTTTGGGAAAGTATGGGATGGTGAGTAAGGCAGATATGTGGGGGCCTGGTAAGTGTTTTATTAGAAACATTCTTAGCTTCACATTGATTGAGCTGGAAAGTTTTGGCAAACTATCTGTGACACATCTCACTTGTGTTTTTCAAACGATCCCTCTTGCTGTACTGTGAACCAAGGGCTAATGACAAAGAAGGAACATTGAAGGTTCTTATGGAGATATTTTAACTACCAGGCAAGACATGGTGATGACTTGAACTGTAGGAGCAGTGCAAGTGATATGTTAGTATATTTTCTTTATTTTATTCCCACCTAAGGCATCACATAATCCAAGCACTCACTGAATCATATGCCCCAGCTGTTTAGTTTACTTGCTATTACTGTGACTGAATAAAACAGACTGAGAAATTTATATAGCATGAAAGGATTTATTCACAGTTCTAGATATAGAAATAGCAAGATACCAGTGATTCTTAGCATTTAGTGAAGGCCTTCTTCATAGTGGGAATAGTAGAAGATGTCACAGTTGAGATAGTAAATACTCCAGAAGGACATATTCATAACAGAGCCACTCTTCTAATAACTAAATAATCTGTTAATGGGTTAAAGAAGCTATTCATGAGGGCAGAGCCACAAAGAAATAGTCAACTATCAGAGGTCCAATCCCCAAATATTATCAGTGCAGTAGCTTGAGATTTGTCTTTCGAAAATGAGTTCTTAACAGTAACCATAGTAGGTGATAGGAATGGTCAAGTTCAGAGACTTAAGTTAACACTAGTAATGTTGGCTAATGGATGTGCTGTGGTTTGTGAGGAAGAGATGAGATGAAGACAGAGGTGAAACCAGAGGAATGGTGTTAGAATTTACTAGTGTGAGCAGAAGTATGTTTGAGCAATTTTGGAGGCCAGACAAGGAGCTTCAGTTGTCATCAGTCAAACCTGAAATCAATTTTGAAGAGTGAACCGGCACCATAAACCTCTCAGCTGCAGTGATCTAGGAGCTGGTTGTAGCACAGTGTACCAGCTATCTACCCAGAGGAACAAGAAAGACAGAGAAAGACAGAGTGCTGTGCAGCTTGCTCTTCTCCTATCTCAGGACCTGGGCAGTCCCCAGCCATCTCCTGTGTCCCCAGAGTTCCCAGCTGCCTATCACTGCCCATTGCTCAAAGGGCAAGCCATTCAGCTGTGCCAGTCACTGTGTATTCTGCCTGGAGCAAGCTGTCTAGACAGTGTCTTTCATTCCTCACTAATACGCTTTTGCTTTAAAAATTATTTTAATTCAACATGATGAATAGAATATATTGTGTGTTTCTTTAGGTAGTTACCTTCCACAATTAGAAAACATTGCACACTTTCAGTATAAAAGAGATTGCAGTTTTTTTCCCCTTGGAGATAAATTATGAAGTATTAGTGAGAACATTTAAAGGTAACTATATCTCTGCTTTACGGAAGATTCTTTAGAACCAGAAAGCAATGATAAGGGAAATAAATGTAATTAACTTTGAAATGCTAAATAGATAGCTGAAAACACCCACCCCTCTTTAGCCTTGGCAAGGATTTTTCTAGGTTTTGGATTCGTTCATTTTCGAAATCTGGAAGTCTGGCATTTGCTTGTTGTTGAGTTGGTGCCAAGAAAATGAGATGTTTGTCATCTGATAGAACAGAAGGCCCCTTTGATTTCCTGGGAGAGTACAAACTTGGAGAATGTGCAGCCTGCAGAAAAGGAAAGGGAAACCCATAGAAGTAGCCCCAGGGCTGCCAAGCTTTTTCTTGAAGGATTTGTAGAACAGTAACCATGTTGTGAGGCTACTTAGCTGCCTAGGACTTCCACCTACTCCTCCTTGCTGAGTTCCCACCTAGAGCCTTATTTAGGAGCTAGAGATTTGTGTCCAAGTCCTGACTAGCGGTATCTCAGGCCGGCACTTGACCCCTCTTCCAGTGTCACTCTACAATGAATACCTTTATTCTATACGCCTCCTAAGTGCTCTGTATAGAGAAAAGCTTTGTTTGTCCACCAGGAAAAGACGTCTGCATTTCAAGCAGCCAGTGCACACTTAGGAGTCACTTTGTATTCCAGTAGGCAGTAATGCTTTCCTGCTCAGACCTCATTTACCAACCTGTACCCTTGTCCTTTTAGCTGTAATGAAAGGTGTTGTTGATAGTTTGCTTCTGTCTGGAACATTGTCCTTGGCTGATGGAAGTCAACTGGCCTGGAAAACTGACAGGTTTTCTGTACCTTAGACCTATATTCATTGGCTAATAAATAAGAAGGACAAACTTATGGCTAATTTTTCCCCAAGGCTAGATAAACCCATAGTGCAACTGATGCTTCTGGGCCCCATGGACCAGATTAAGGCTATGAGTTTAAGGCTTTCTCTTGAGATTACATTCATACTTGTCTCCTTCTGCTTCTCTATCCCTTTATTCTATCTCCTGAAGGTCTTCTGGCAGCATATCTGAACTCTATGTGCAAACAGTCTTAGTTTGTACTGTGTTTCTAGAGGACTTGGCAGCAGGCTCTTGATTCCAGAGTTGGGGGCACATCTTACCTTAAGGATCAGAGAATATCTGGCTAATTTTGTTTCTTGCAAATGGATTCATTCATAGCTACAATTATGACATGATGTGACCTTGTAGAAGATCACTAATGAGTGGATGTTGTCCCTCAAAGAGATAGTTTCAGATATTTGACATTTACCTGAAGGCCAGAGAGTGCTGTGAGGTTGAATTTCCATCTAATGGTTACAACATACACATGTAAACTACAGTGCCATCCACAAGGATTTCACAAAGATATTGTTTTGAAGTGGGGCATTATGTCAGAGCCTAAATGCTAATGATGTTCCTCTTATCTCAGCTTCCTGGGTACTGAGATTATGATCATGTACCAGCAATCCAAAAGATGGTTTTAATCTGTAAATGTTTACAGTTTCTGGAGTCCATATTAAGTTTCTTCATAGTACCTAGTCAAGGTTTTCCAAAAAGAACATCTTAATCCATTTTTTTCTTTCTTAAAATGTGAGTCATGGTCCATCAGTATCAACAACTCCTGGAAGCTTCTTGTAGAATCATTGGTCTTAATCCAGCTGAATCAGAATTCATATTCTATTTTCTGTGAGATTCTTAAGCATTTGAAAATTTGAGAATATTGGTTTGAAGAAGTCCTTTCAGCAATTATATTAGTTACATTTGGGTCCTATGACAGGTGCCTACATAAAGGAGGGACGTGTCTTGGTGCTCTATTGCTGTGAAGAGCTATAATGGCCAAGGCATATCATATAAAAGGAAGCATTTAGATGGGAGCTTGCTTACAGTTTCAGAGAGTTCCCATCAATGATCATCAAAACAGGAAGCATGGTGGCACAAAAGCAGGCGTACTGCTGAAGCAATATCTGAGACTTTACATCTTAATTTATAGGCAAAAGGTAGAGAGGTGGGAGAGCTGAACACATTGTGGGATGGTAAGGGTGTTTGAAACCTCAAAGTCTATCTATCATTAGTGATACACCTCCTCCAAGAAGTCTACACACCCTACTCCTTCCCAACAGTCTTCTGGCTGGAAACAAAGCATATAACAAACATATAAGCCTATGGAGCTCTTAGTTTCAAATGGTTCAGTTCATGGTAGTTTGGTCCGATGTGTTTAAGCAGGACATCATGACAGTTGGAGCAGGAGTACATAAAATGGAAAGTTATTCTTCTCATGGAAGACATGAATAGAGAGAGGGAAGAAGGCACTGGAGATCAGGATTACTATCAAAAGTATTCTTACTAGGATTTATTTTCTGAAACTAGGAACCACCACCTAAGGTTTCTAGTACATTCCAAAATAGCATCACCAATTAGAAATCAAATGTCGAATGCATGATCAAAGCACATAAACACATTTTCATGATTGATATAACTGGAAAAAAATTTGAAAATGACCCAATCTACAAAGCAATAGCTCAAGGCAGAAAAAAATGAGTGTGCTGGCACAGTCTCTGTAGTCTCAACACTCAGGAGGTGAGGCAGGAGCATCATGAGTTAGAGACTTGCCTTGGCTATATAAGACCCTGTCTTTAAAAAAAAGGCAGAGCAATAGTTACAAATTTAAGATATAAAAGCTGCATAGATTAATGCTCCTCTTGGCTTTCATCAGAGAGTCTTCATTTTTACAATGGGTAGCAGTTAATGCAGAGACCCATAACAGGCCAAAGTATTGAGAAATACTTCTTTTGGGTTTGTGTGGGGGGGGGGGTTGCATTTTTTGTAGTTTTTTATTTTTGCTTTGTATTTGTATTTGACAAATGCTTCTCAAAGTACTGAGAAACAGATGTTGAGTGCCATGCCCTAAAAATGACTTCTCAGTCACACACACTAAGGCTTAGAGAAAGCTGAAGAAAGAATGTAGGGCCGAGAGATAAGGAAGAGTGTTCTGTGAAAGAGTGCTTTCTGTTGCACCCTTTGTCATTGCTGTTGCACTCATAATTCACTGCAGCTGTGGTCATCTGCACGAAATCTGTACAGAGTTAGCCCATCAGCATCTCCTCATGAATGGGATGGGGCTTATGAGATACCACCCCACCCTTAAGAGACTGTTAACAGTTAATGATTTCTGGGAGTGTATGCCATTTTCTTCTGTGATGTAGACACTGACAAAGTGTCTATGCTCCATTAAAGTATCTCCACACAGGCTCATGTAAGTGGCCTAGTTAAACTCAGTGGGACACGAAGAGATGGAAGGAGAAAGGGGACCTGTTTTAAAAAAAAAAAAGAGCTTTAGCAGGTGAGGAAAGGAGAGTAGAGAGAGTGACATTGATTGGAAATGCCTAAAATTCATTAAATGCATGTATTTTAATCTTCAAATTAGCAAAAAGATTGACAGATACAATCAATAATGAAAAAAAGAGAAGAAGAAAATAAGGTCAAGGAAGAGGAGTAGGAGGAGGTCAACAAAAGAAGAATGAGGAGGAGGAGAAGGAGAAGGAAAAGAAGGAGAAGGGGGAAGAGGTGGAGGAGGAGAAGGAGAAGAGAAGGAGAAGGAAAAGAAGAAGGAGAATAATATAATAATAATAATAATAATAATAATAATAATAATAATTGGGGATACACAAAATATTTCTGAGAAATCAAAATAAATGCTAATTAATTCACAATTCAAAATTATCTTACAGAAATTACTGGTGCTTGTTTTTAGCTGTGTGTCCCAGTCTAGTCAGATTATTTCTCTGGTTTCGAAGTCTTGAGGAATTTTAAGAGTCATTACATGAACAATAGCTTCCTGACATTAAAGCCCCATCTATGCTTGGGCTTGCCTTATGAGTAGGTCCTGGGAATTTGCAAGTGCAGAACCCAGGACCATCCTGACCTTTGGAATCAGAAACTCTGGAATGTACATCGACCCTCATCACTGAGCTCCTTATGAGTCTGATGATGTTCAAACTTTCCTTTCACTGTTTTGGAGGAAGGAAAGTGTGAAGCTGATTTTAAAAAATAATAAAGGAACAGACAAATGAGGGAAACAGATACTGAGCTGCTCCTGGGACTCTTAGGGAGCCTTGGCTTGATTAAGGAGTGGATAGGAATTATTTCAGTAAGATAGGCCAGTGTGAGAAAAGACAGTGATAAAAAACCTATTTGCATGCCTAGGACACAGATTTTTTTTAATGTTCAGCAAGCAAGATGCTAAAAGACAAGGTGTCATTACCGACTATTCAAAGTGCCAGACATTTGTTCTTCTGAGTGATGGTGGGCCTTTATCTGCAAGTAGAGAAACATTAGGAGAAGAAAGAAAGAAAAGCTCAGGTGAAAGGGAGAGGATTCTGTTATCTGAAGGTTTAATTTGCCCTGGGATGCTGAATAAAGTAGACGCTAATATAGTCAGTTAGGGAGGGGAATAATGCCACATAAATCTGCCCTGAAATCTCAGCCACGAAGCACTGCTGTAACAAGATCCAGCCCACTGAGATGTTACTTTGTGATGGGAAACTTGGTAGAAAACGAGAGGGGCCCAGTTAACACTTTAGGGCCTAGTTCAGTATTTAGTTATACCCATATCTGTCTTCCAAAACTTTTTTATTCTAATAATATATCCGGATTATTAAATTTACTTTACCATGTTTTCTTTACACTTGTGCGTCTCTAACATGTTTTCAAGCCACAGTTGCCTCTAACTGAGTGAACCTAGGTTTTAAGTGGATAGTAATATTTATTCAAGAATACAAAACTACAATCTGAGCATCCACATAAGCTCCAGTGGAGTTCAGCCTCTGGGATCCTGACTGCTGACTGATCATGATTTTCTCCTACCTTATTAGATTTCTCCTATTTGTTTTGATGAATTAGATGGATTGACACAAAATTACATGCATTATTCTCCTAGGTATGGAGCTGGGTACTAGCACTTAAAAAAAATGTCAAAAACATCCTTGCAATTAGAGGGATGCAGTGGGTATACTGTAAGGCAAAATTCTGTGAGCATTATTCAGTAGCTACACTGCTTGGTGCTTTACATTTAAATTATTGAGACCTTGAAAAAGAAAGTCAGATGAAGTGGCTTCAGGGAATGAACTTGTCTTGAACCACTGACATCAAAGGGAATAACAATCCTTTAAGGTAGCTGTGGTAATTCAGACAAAATTCTCCCCTGACAAAGGGACACTCAGCCTGTTCAGTAGGGCAGCCTGTGCTTCTACGCATGTTGAACACAGTTTATTAGATGTCTGTGTTTCTATCCTACCGTGGAGAAAGATTTAACTCTACCAGTGGGTGCAGGCTAAGGGGTGTGGGAGGGGGGAGTGCTCACTCTCACTGTTTAACTCTTCTTGTCACAGAAAAGAAAGACACAGTTGCATTTCAAAGCCTTTGCTGATACTTTCACATCCTTAAACATTTACAAAGTGCTCTTTACAGTTTTAGTATCAATGATGGTCTTTTTTTTTTTAAGCTATAAAATAGGACACCCGCTTATATAACTTAAACAAATGAAAAATCATAGCCAGAATGTTTTCTTTAATAATTGTTTTGCAACCCTTCAAGAATAAATAAATTGTGCTTTTCATATAAGATTACACGTGGATGATGGATGTTCCCTTCAGAGTGCACAACAGGATGCTTGTGTGAGAGGTGGTCTGCTGCCTCTGCTGTCATTTGTGCATTAATGAAACTATACAGTGACTGATAATATAATTGAGAATATTTCAACAGTTCAGTTCTGTAAACAGATGTATATATCTGTTTTTTTTTTATTGTCCTCCTTAAGCTGGCAAGTGGAACATAGACTGCTATGGCCAATCTTGACTATTAACTTAATTGAACAGAGAACTGTCTGGAACATAGGGTGAGGGGGGTACTCCAGAGATGATTATAAAAGGTGGGTTCTGAGCTAGTTAATGAATTAATCCTCTATGCCTCTTAAGATGGAGGCATTGTAGGGAGGTGGAGAACAGGAAGAGGTGGGGCCTACTGGAGGAAGTAGGTCTCTGCAGTTTGTTCTTGGTGACTTCATCTTGCTTTGTCATCTTCCTGTTTGCCTAGTCTCTGCTTCCTCGCTACCATAGTTGACTTATTCTGTTCTGTCACAGGCTCCCTTCCTGGTAGACTGGTTTCTGACATTGTAGATCTGAATAAATACTTTTCTTCTTTAACTTGTGTCCCTCAGGCATTTTTGGTGACAGCTACCCAAAAGTAACTGACACCTAGGCTATAAATTACATTCTGTCTTCCAATGCTATTGATCCTTCATTTTCTTCAACCAGAAAATCTAATGCCTCCTCTTGGCATGGGGAAAAATCTTAAGTTTTGATCCAATCTGAGACACAAACTTCATACAATGTCCACTGTCTTTTTCTTGGACTGAAACATAGAAGATGTCACTGGAGGAGGGAATCTCATGTGTCAAATCATCAAACTAAATATATTTGTACTCTGAGTCCAGTATGGTGAGAATGGGGGCTTTCAATGTACTGCTGAACAGCAAATGCAATGCATGTGGTATCACCTAGTGCATCTTACTGATGGAAAAGCTGTTTCTCTGCATGATTTTTGGTTTGATGTTCATATAAGAGGGTTTGAGATGATTCAACTATTAAAAGTCTCCATTTGAAAACTTTCTCTACACAGTCTTATCATTAAACACTTAGAGACTATGGGACTGGGGAGATGTCTCAGCAGCCTTGAAAGTATGAGGACTTGAGTTTGAATTTCCCGAACTCACATTAAGCTGGGCAAGTTGTACATATCTCAATCTTAGTGCTTCTATATAAGATGGAAGCCAGGGATGGCAAAATTGGAAACTTGGAGGCCAGATAGACTAGAGTGCAGAATAACCATCCCAACTAAAACATCAACAATAAAAAACCCTGTCTCAAACAAGGTTTAGAAACTGAGAGACCATCACCAGACTCAGAGTTTGTCCTGATGTTTAAACCCAAATGGTAACATGTGTGCATTTGTGTACACACACACACACACACACACACACACAACTACATGAATCACAGATGAACTGTAAAGGGGCCCCAGACCTTAGCACAACTGACACCATGACAGACATACCATTCAGGCCTTGGAATCTAGCACATAGGCAGCAATACCTGCCCAAAAGAGAACAAAGACCTGACCTGTTAAGCTCAATAGTTCTTGAGAAAGTACCTAAATGAACTATCCTTGGTTTTTGGCTTTGTAGTTCCACCTCTGACTAACTGTTCTTGCTAACTGATGTATATGAAGCGGATGTAGTTTTTGTGCTTAAAAGCTCATCCTGAGTTCCAAACATGGAGAGTACTTGCCAGCTGGCTAATACATTTTATTGGCTTGAATCCATGTGTGAGTGATCTTGCAATACACAAAACGTTAGGAACTGATCACTTTGAATTTAACCTTTTACAATACCCACTTTTTCTATATGACAACAATTAGAAAACAATTTTTCACTGACAACAATTAGAAAAACATATTCTTACACAGACAAACAACTGCTCTTCTATATCCTATCTCAGAGGAGAGCCAAGTTTGTACTAAGGTATGAGCACATGCTTATGTGTACCATCCACAAAATAAGGGCTGAAACCATTGCTTTCTACAGCTTTCAGGCCAACATGCCAACATTTATCCATTCTCTGCAGGGTTCTATTCATATACTAAGAAGCAAGGAGACAGAAAAACAAAACAGGAACAAGGAAACACATTTTAAATCCATAAACACCCGAGAACCAGCCCCTGAGGGTAAGTCTGCCTGGCTTGTTTGCTAAGAAATCTTATTGTCTTCTACTCTATCACTTCTTTACCTTTCTTTTTTCCTTTCTTTCTTTCCTTCCTTCCTTCCTTCCTTCCTTCCTTTCTTTCTTTCTTTCTTTCTTTCTTTCTTTCTTTCTTTCTTTCTTT
>NW_021604587.1:12765392-12830961 GCF_004785775.1 Grammomys surdaster
TTTCTTTCTTTCTTTCTTTCTTTCTTTCTTTCTTTCTTTCTTTCTTTTTTTCTTTCTTTCTTCTTTTCATCACAAAACAAATCTTTAGCCAAAAATGAGAAACAAAACTTTAACACTGAGAAAAAAAATCACCTAAAATCTGATCTCACAAAGAGATATGAATCTATTACCTTATCTGTGTATAGATAGCCACAGACCTACGATTGTCTAGTGAATATTAGGCAGTTGTACCATTTCCGTATCCACCTTCCTTCCCTGACTATGAACACATGGGATAATTTCGGAACGCAACAGTAAAGAGCCTACTAAATGCTATAATATCACTTAAATTCCCAAAGCTTGTTAAATCTGTTTTCAAGACAGAATCTTAAAAATTAATGTTTGCTTGCTCTTTGTTCACTAATTCTAGTGAAGGAATTTCACTGGGGCATGCATGCATTTTGGAAAATGAAAAGTTTTGATATAGTTCTCAAAGAGCTGATGACGTGCAGGAAGAAAATCTAATGCCAAAAAAATGTGACCTAAGGTGACTTTCATCTTGAGCAAGTGTGACTTTAATAAAATTTGTAATGAAAACATGCTATACACCATCAGTTACTACCTCAGGATAAGTTAGGCATCACTGCAAAGCACTAGCAGGCTTTTTTTTTTTTATCAAGCTTACATCTTATCTGTTGACTGCTGTCTCTGCCTCAGCTGTTGCCCAAGTCCACTGGTTCCTTCTTGTATACAAGGGGTGACCTGGAATTTCATGCAATTTGGCTCTGTAACTTGTAGGTGCAGAAACTCAATATGATCACAGGAAATTTTACCACACACTGTTCTCTAAATAGTGGACTAAAATTATGTGAACTCTTCCACTCTCAGGCTTACTACAATTGTATTCTCAACACTCCCATTTTAAAAGACAGACCAATTTAGAGGACTAACATGTCCAAGGTTTCAGACTTGAAAATAACAATAGTTTTGAAAACAAGTGATGTGACTCCAAAACCAGCCTTATCCCCTTGGGACCTTATTGTATCACATGTCAGTGTAACTCAAGTATGTGTGTTAGGAAGTCAGTTCTGCTTTATTTAAAGCAAGTAAATCTAAACACAAAATAAAGCTTATCCTGAAGTTTGTCCCTTTGTTTGGTGCATATTTAATATGTGTTCTGAGAGTTTGCGGTTTTCATTGATTAAGATTTCCAGTTACTGATCCCCTACTACGATGACCAGTATTCTGATTATCTGAAAGTAACTCTGTATCAAAACAACTTAATCCTAATGTTGGAAAACAACAGTCTCTGTTGGCCCTAGGGGTGATATGGGCTCACCTAGATGGGTCACTGGGAAGCGGATAAAGGGATTTCCTTGCCCCCTAGTTTATTGATATCTTCCAGTGGATTTTTTGGGGTATATGTAGTGCTCAATGAAAATGTTCACCCAATAAATAAATGAATTAAATGAATGAAGAGACTGGTAGATGAGTGAGTGGGTGAGTCGAGGGGGAGAGAGAGAGAGAGAGAGAGAGAGAGAGAGAGAGAAGCAACGTAAGGCATTCTATTGAAATATATATGTTAATTTTTAAAGCCATTTAGTGTTAATTCAACCACTATATTTTCAATAAGTAGCCATCAAATAATGCTATAGAATATTCAATCATGACAGCACTTGTCATTTGACTTTCCTGCAAAAATGAATGTAGCTCATCCAATAAAACCCAACATCCCAAGGTCTTAAAATACATATAATTTTCAGAGCCAGTGTGGTTCAAGGATCCCTAACACTGACATGTAGAACAGAAAGTGATGGGGAAATTAAGATGTAGTTAAAGCTTGCCCTACTTTTAGTCAGTTTCCATCAATAGAGACTTCAAGCCTGCAAAATTCATGCAACTTCTTTGCAAATCAAGCAGCAGTTGGAGTAAAATCTAAGATGACTCAGGAAGCCAGGGCCTCAGGACCAAAATATAACCAGACTGTTATGTGACTCTGTGAAGCCTCAGAAGTCTAATTTAAAAATTACTGGGTTAATTTGCTTTTCTATGGCAAATGGTCCCTGAAAATGATGGTATAATTTATCACCCAGGCATGAGGATGAAAAGTTCTTGGTGTGTAGCCAGGGCCTGTCTAATTGTGTAGGTCTGAGCATTGTGATTGTTTCATTTAGCCTCAGTGAGCTTAGAGATGGGCATGTTTTCATCTTTCTTTTCCACTTCTAGTGTCTAGAACTTTCTATTTAAAACATCAAAAAAAACCCATAAACACCAATAAGTATTCAACAATAAAAACTCGAAGCATCTAGACACAAGGAAAATTAGTATTTGTTACGTCTCACCATTATAATTAGAATTTCTTTTCTTCTTTTTCAGCCATCAGTCGACAACCATTGTCATGGTCCTTCCAATGTCACCTTTGCCTCTTAGCAGGAAAATTCACAACACTAGCTCAAACCTCTCTTCCAAAGATGGCTGACACTGAGTCTTCATGGTAAGATCCTGACTATTATTAAGAGTATATTTTGGGGCCGAGTGATTTTTTTCCAAATAATTCTCTATGCACACTCTCTCTTTCTCTTTCTCAGACTCTATGTCTCTGTATGTCTCTCTTTGTCTCTCTGTGTGTCTATGTTTCTCTCTATCTCTCTCAGACTCTGTCTCTGTCTCTCTATGTCTGTCTGTCATTGTCTCTGTCTGTACGTCTCTCTTTGTGTATCTCTGTCTCTGTCTCTGTCTCAGACGCTTTCTCTGTCTCTCTCTCTCTCTCTCAGACATACACACACACTTTCTCTCTTTTGACAGTCTCACTGTGAAGCCCTGGTTGGCATGGAACTCACTATATAGTCCAGACAACCTCAAACATACAGAAATCCTCCTGCCTTTGTCTTTCCAGTACTGGGATTAAAGGCTTTCACCGACATGCCTAGCTCATACACATACTTGGGATCCATTGTCAATTCTCTCTTCCTAGTTTAAGGAATATTTAGTTATATGGCTATTTTCTGTCTTGGTTTATTCTCCTGTAACAGGAGAGTGATAATACTTAACTCACAGTGCTTCACTGAAAAAGATTTGGGAAGTTAAATCAATACACATGGAACTCTTGTGTATGTCAGTGCTGAGGACTGAGCACAGGGTACTGTGCCTGCCTGGCAAAGGCTCTACTGTTCAGCCATACTGCCATCTCTCTCAGTTGTGCATTGAAACTTGTACATGATGCCTGTTGATAAGTGTCCTAGAATCTAGTTATTGAGAAACTGCTATGTACCATTGCGTCTGCTAAGCTCTAAGCATACAAAGGTGGAAAGCATTTTGCCTACCTGTACATTTGGGTATTAACTACATGTGTGCGATGCCCAAAGAGACCAGAAGAGGGCATCAGATATCCTGGCACTTGAATTATAGACAGATGTGACCTGTCATAAGAGGTGCTGTGAATTGAACCTAAGTTGTCTAAAATAGCAGCCAGTGTGCTTAACTATTAAACAGTTTCTCCAGTTGCTTCCACCCTTTTGAAAATATATTTGAGGCATCATTAAGTTGTCTGGGGTGGCCTTGAATTTACAGTTCTCCTGCCCAGTGGGATATAGATGGCACCAGGTGTACACTATGGTGGCCAGCTTATTTGGATCTTGACTCGTCAGAGAAAGCTAGAAACACTGAGAAAGTCAAAGGTGATGGTAGATGTATTAACTATTGCAGTGTTCAAATGTGATATATTAAAGAGTAAAGTGATATAATAAAAATAATGTCTGTGTGTCTGGCATTGGCTTCAAAATAATTTGCCAAGTTTGAGACAAGGAACACAAATGAATGCAGATTTGCCATGAGATTGTTGACATAGGTGTTAAGTATGTAGAAGATGGTACTATAACTTTTATTTTTTAGTGCATGTTTAGTGTTTAATATTCTAATAGCAAATGAGTTGTGTGGAAAATGTACATAGATATTGGTGGGAGCTAGCAATCTCTAACATTTTCAATGTAACCATTTGTATAGATGAAAAACATTTTAATTTAGAAAAGAACAGTGAATTGAATCTTCAGTGGGAGAAATAATAAAGAACACAGAAGGGACCAGGGACCAGAAGGAAAATGACAAGAGAATGATGCCATGCAATTGATCTAGAAAGAATTGGGAAGGAAGACACAAAGGTTAGCTGAGCATTAAAAAAGAAAGTTAATCAAGCCTTTATCAAGAACCTACACATCACTGCTGGGACATACTTAAGTCAAACAAAATGAAGTCTACTTGGTTTGCTTCAGCAAAGCATAAACTCTCTCTCCCATATTCTTTGTCCTCTTCATAAGGGACTTGAAAAGGACTTCTGACGTGATTTGGGGTTATCTCTGTGATGACTGTTTGGGTGTGCCAGTAACAAAATTTTATTGCTTACAATTTACAGGGTAGTCCATGATGCCAGAAGATATACTATCTGGTTGGGGGTTATCCCTAATAGCTAGTGCCTTCTGGTTGTGTGTTTACAATTGGACAAGTGAACTTGCTTGAGTCCCTTTTTACAAAGGAATTAATTCCAGAATCCAATTGCCTCTTAGAAGGCTCAGCTTCCTAATACTATTAGCACAGAGGTTAGGATTCATATATAAGTAGTGTGGGACACATAATTCTAGTTTGCAAGGGTGTAAGAAAATAGGGCCGGCTCTGGGTAAGATGTTGGCAAGAAGCTGGGTTATTTGAAATTAGCTGCACTCTAGGAGGCTGGAACCAACCAAATGTACCATTGGTGAAGAAGCAACCATCACTCATTACTCAGAAGAGTCACCTGCTGTAAGTGCCAAGTGGTCTTGTGTTTATTTTGTTTAGATGCAGTGTGAGTTTTGTATATGTTCAGCCAGGGATGTCTTGGCCAATTTGTCAAGATAGCCACTTTTAGCTTTCTTGGTACATATCTGGGGAGCAAAAGACGCTGGCTTCTGAAGACATGAGGGCCAGCTTGGACTTTCACAGGTAATTAGATGGAGCTTTGGGAGTCTTCTTAGCACTTCATACTTTGGGTAAACTTTATTTTTAATTGTTTTCTGTAAAAAGAACATATGCATACACATCTGAAATAGCAGAATAGCAGAGAAAAAATGGATTCCGATTAACATGAGCAAGTATTAGTCTCACAGTAATGAATGAGAATAGCATAACCAATTACCTTGCCAGCAAGCCCTACATAGAAAACAGAAAACTCATTAAAATAAAAAATTTAAAGGGGTCTCTTTAATGGATCCAGTGAGCCAGCAGATTGTTTTAGAGACTATGAACAGAAATCTGGGTTGTTTTTCTTTAATGAACTTCACATCATTAACTTTACATAAAAAACAACACCATCAAGAAATAAATGGAAAAAGCTCAATGGACATCCAGGACAGGGTTACTTGAGGCAAATCACCCCTTCAGAAACAAAACGATGCTTTTCCATTTGTGTGTTTTTTTTTTTTATTGAGCACATCAAACAAGCATAGCTAAGATGAGAAGGATAAAATAATTAAAACAACTTTTGCTGACATAGGTGCAATTGCTGGCCATCTTCATCTTCCTAGGCTGAAATGTTTTCCAAATGACTTTTTGTTCTCTATTTCATAATTGGAACTCTGACTTTGGTGGAACAACATGAATTTCGCCATACTTTGACTCTTAAATGTCCATCACAGGCTCATGTGTTACCCTTTTGTTGTTGTTGCTGTTGTTGTTGTTGTTGTTCTCCAGAATGGCATTATTAGGAAATGGTGGACACAAGGCCTTGTGGGAGGTTCTTAGGCAATTAGAGATGCAGGAGGCCAGTGGGATTCTGACTTCTTCCTTCCCAGCCATGGATGAGTCCTTTGGCCTCTATGACATGCTTCCCCACTACAGACATAAAAGCAGCAGGCTAATCAGTCATGAACAGGAGCCTCTGAAACCATGAGCCGTTGTATCTTCTCTCTGTATAAGTTGGTTATTTCAGGCATTTGCTAATAGTTACAGAAGGCAGACTGAAACAAATGAGGAATATTTTATACTTGACACATCCAAGAAAATGGAGGATCTTCATATATGATCTAAATGAAAATTTACAGGTTAAAAAAATGCAAGAAGATGATATTAATAGAAGGTGGGGCCTTTGACCAGTGTCTGGTTCCTCTCTCAAGAACAAGGCTAGTTCCCATATAAAAGGTACCTTAGAAAGCTCCCTCCCTTCTTTTATCTCCTGAGGTCAGTTTCAAAGCTCCATCTGCAAACCAGAGTCCACCTTCTACCAGACATAGAATGTGCAAATATCATGATCTTAGACTCTGCAACTTTCAGAGATACAGGGAACCAATGTCTGTACATTATTAACTGCTCAGTTTAAGGCATTTTGAGGTATCGTTTCTCTCCAAGAGCCACAAGGGCTGAACACAACTGGGAATTCCAGATGTGGGGTGGGAAAGGGCAAAAACTCGTTCTAATGCTCATAGAAACCATGAGTAGAGCCTGAGTTCAGAGGTGCCTAACAGGGGAGGCTCTGGAGCATAGGCAGGAGAGAAGGAGAGGTTGGGAAGAAATGAAAGGTTCAGATACAGAAAGGGAGCAGAATTAGACAGAAAAAAAGCAAGAGAGACAGATGTACAGTAAGAACCTTCTGTGAATGCTCACAAAGTCCCCTAAATTATGTTACTGCTTACCACTTAGAACAGGTGGTTCTCAGCTTGTTGGTCACAAACTCTTTGGAGGTCGAGTGACCCTTTCACAAGGGTCACATATCAGATATCCTGCATATCAGATATTTACATTATGATTCATAATGGTAACAAAATTACAATTATGAAGCATGAACAGAAATAATATTATGGTTGGGGATCACTACAACATGAACTGTTGGGTTGCAGCATTAGGAATGTTGAGAACCACTGGTTCTTTATCAGTATTAACTAACTAATCTTAAAGAATGTGGTTTGTTCCTTGAAAATATTGCTAGAGTTGTTGGAACACTGATCGGTGAGGAGACATGCTTAAATTGCTCCTTAGGACATAAAATCACTGCTATAGGTAAACAAGCAGGCAACACAAGAGAGCCATTTGTGCTGAAATTTGGGAATTGTGGCCAACAATGAGCAACCTACTCAAATAACATTAAGTTCAGTGCTGAGTTTGCAAAACCTTCAACAGTGTTCACCAGGAGACCCTCCATTTAAGAGGTAGGATTCACACTGGTTATGTCCATGGTGCTTTCTTCTCCATCTCCATCAGTCTGTCCTTCCACAAGGCTTTCCATAGTGTGCTTCTCCCTTATTCTGATAACCAGGTTTCCCTCTTTTCTTTTTTTAAGTTTTTAAAAGAATTTTCATTTATTTTTTAATATGTGCATTACAGGAAACAAAACATAAGAAGGCAAGAACAAAGTCTCCCAGTCACAAGCAGCTTAGCTGGATATGTCATTCTAGATCCTGCAAGCATACACACACTTAGGTAATTGAGATTATATAGTATGTACCATGCTTTCCTCACGTTGTGAATATTCACCAACTAAAAGCCCCGCACTATACAAGGATTTTGCTAACCAAGAATACACCATGTCATCTCAATCTATCAGACAAAATTGTAACCCTGTCTTCTTTGGCAAAAATAATTTTCATAGAAGACAAAACAGCAGCAGGCCTCTAGATAGTCATACTGGCAAAGTTACAATAAAATTCTCCCTTCCCTCGGTGCTCAGATCACAAGGAAACACAAAGCAAAAGATCACACCAAGTATAGCATGCCTAAGCTTATCATCAGATCCATATACTAACATATGTAGAAGAAGGGGTGCTCTCGTTCAAGAAATGTATTACCATGGAAGAGCTGGAAGATGTACCTACAGCGGGGGCTCTCAGGTTGACAGTCTCAACACAGCTGCAGACCTCCCCAAGAACCTATCTGCCCCTCCTCAGCCTAGCAACATGAATTTCCTCACACTATGCAAACATGGCTTATAGTTCTATGTTCCAGAGGAACCCTCTTTGTCAATTCTATCATATCCACTAGCGGTAGTTTTAACCATGTGCTCTCGTTTAGTATGTAACATTCAGATGACAAAGAATGAACTCTGCACAACGAATACAAGTCTTTTACCAAGATGTATATAGGACCCCTGGGTACAGCTGTCTTCTGGATGCAGATGCACTAGCAGTCTTTCCCTCATCCATCCTCTTCTCTGCACAACTCATAAGTGCAGATGATGCTACTGAGAGGATTAACTAAGGCCACACCCAGACAGCCCTCCCCAAAGATTAGCCTGACATTTAGTGACTCTTTTGCTACTTCTAACATCCTTTAGGCACTGGGACTTACCTCTACTACCTGGCAACGATAAATGAAATGTACACCTAACCCATACCTAGTCAACTTGAACCAACCAACAGCTACAGTGCCTTTTCCTGAGCACCAATCTGTGCCCTAGCCTACCTCCACCACTTGGTAAAAGCATCTGCTCAAAGGCCAAGTTTAACCTCCATCTCCCCAGTTTGACCATTCCTAAGAAATAATAAAATAATCCTAAAACATAGTGTCAGCCCTCTATTGTTACCATGGTGTACATTTTTTACACTTATGCATTAGCATATGCATGTGTGCACATGTGTGCCACTGCACTTGTGTGGAGGCTAAAAGACAAGTTGTGAATTACTTTTCTCCTACCAAGTGGATCCTGGACATCAAACTCAGGTCACTAGCTTGGTGGCAAGCACCTTTTCATGCTGAGTCACCCTACCCGATCATTATCACACCTTCTTACTGTTTTGAGACAGTCTATATAGCCCTGGATGACCCAGAACACAAAGATCCACCTGGCTCAGTCTAGAATTAGAGTCATGCATTGCCACATCAAGTCTATAATGCACTTAAAAGTCTAGAGATCAGATGCTCCCAATAAGCACTTTGGTTTCCCCAGCTTGTATACACTGCAGTGAATACACTGCACAGCTAACAAAAGCTGTGGTCAGAAACTGCCTTCTCAACAGTAATATTCTGGTCTAGCTACTCTTCCAGTTCTCGGCACCCAGGGGTCATGTGTGTATAACTGTCATGTTTTTGTGGGGAGATTAACAATTTCACTTCCTAAATGGTTTTAAGAAGAGGTTTTTCCTACAATTTTAACATAATTTACAAACATGTCTTTTCACTAACTCTACTTTGTCACACACTGGCACCTCTTTACCATCTAGGAAGACTGGGTGCTACAAATTTGGACACACATCTTCTGTACATTGCAAACTAAGATGTGCAGATATAAGGAACAATGACTAATCTTGCATTACCAAACTGCCATTAACACTAGTTCCTTCTTTCATTTTCTTTCTTCCTCCTCCCAAACCCTCTCAAGCAAGGCTGTATTGCTCAGAAGCAGTTTCTATTTCTAGTTCCAAAAGACAGCCTTTCATCATGAGTTTAAACATGTATCTACAACATGTATTATTTACTATGTCTACTTTTAACATATTTTGTGTACTTCTAAACACCTAAAAAAACTAGATGTTTCAGATGAGGACATAAATTTGTCCCCTATATACACAGCAGTTGAAACCACACATATGTAATAGTGGTTAGATCTCAAAGTGTCTTCTGGTGAGAACATTCTGGTCTCTGACCTTTCTTCCCCTTCAGCTACTCTTCTGTGCCCCATGACACTGGCAGCCATCACTTGGATGATACACTTTCACAACTCTTCAGAAGACAACCTTGCTATGAAGAGTGTATAGAATATGTGAGTTTACTAACTAATTTGTCATATATTGGCAACCCCTTAGTACCTAGAAACTAGATATCATAGGCCTCATTTGTCAGTTTGTACAATATATACAGTATAGCAAAGTTACATAAGAAGCACACAACATACAGGGTGATGGGTAAGCTAGAAATGTCTAGCACACTAATGGAATCTTTTTGCAGTTTCTTCACTCCCACCTCCTCCATCCTACTGAACAAGTACAGCCAGTACACTGTTCTCAGAGATGGGTTAACAATTCTATTTCTACACACAGTATTTCTCCAGTTAAAAAAAAACTAGATGCATAAAATATTATTCTACTACTTGTACCTTTAAACGTATCAAGCATTTTCAAATACCTGGAAAGCCTAGATGTTTCATGTAGCTGGTATTCATACGGCATTGGTAAATAAAACTGTATGCAAAGCAATGGATATTATGTGAGGTATCCTCTAAATATAACCATTTGGGCTTCAACCCACTTTTTTCCCCTCTCTCTGCCTTCAAACCAGTAGACAAATATAGGCATGTAGGAGGAGGAAGAGGTTGGGAGCCAGATTGTTCATGTGAAGAAGACACGTCTCTCTGTCTCTGTCTCTCTATTTTATTGTGTATGCATTTTAGTACTCATTTCTTACCCCTCCCTCCATGTGTGTGTGTGTGTGTTTGAGTGTGTTTGAAAATGCTAAGGTTTTTTTTTTTCTTTTGGAAATGTCTTTCTAGCTTCTCAGAAGTGCCTGACATATCTTATAAGAAGTAGTAAAACATTTTGTAAATTCCTTTTTGTTAGATTCATTTGAAATACTGTTTGGAGAGGAATAGCCAAACCTCCACCAAGTTGACCACATTGTGTTTGTGCCCTGGTTCCTAGGAGAAGGAAATCCAGAGCTCTAAGCCATTGTGGTCCATGAGTGGAATGGAACCACTCTTTCATTTTGTTTGACTTTGCTGTGACATAGTGTATGTAAAACACCAAGGGGACCTAATTTACAACATCTCATCACTCTATATGTCAAAGAGGTTGTCAGTGTAGAATTACAAATAGAATTAGTAGAACAATGCATTTCTTTACTTTTTGTGTTAAAGAATTTTTAATTACTCGTTACATGTGTGCCATTTACTGGACTGCTGTGTACTTAGTGGACAACAGTCCTTACTTGAAACATCTGGTCTTTCTAGATGTTTAGAAGTGTCCAACACATGTGAAATGTAAAGGTAATGAAATATCATTTTGTAAATATCTTTTTGCAAAAACTCATGAACTGCTGTCTTTGGGGGTGGAGTGACGAGCCCCACTGACCAGGAGTGTCTGTACTTGCTCAGTGGTTTGGAGGAGGTGCTGAGAGGCAGTGACAACAACCATGTAGCAGTATGTGTATATGGGACCTTTTCAGATGCCATTTCTATATACTTGCATTTTATTTTGCTATATATGTACTGCATATAATGGACAAATATGTCTAAACATTTCAACATCTAGACTTAAGATGTTAAAGAGGTTGCCAATGTATGACAAAGTCATAAAATTAGTACATAGTGTACATGGTTAAAATGTGCGTAGAAAAGACTGTTCTGTAAATGACTTGGGGGTAGGAATTTGTTCAGGTTTTTCTTTAATTAGAAAAAAATTCTCTTCTTTACTCTAATCCTTCAGAATGACTGGACTGCTTGCAAGGTTGTAAAACGCTGTTATCTTCAGAGGTCAGCAGCAAATTCCTGGCCAATACTTTCCTTATTAATCTCTTACACTATATCTTTCCCTCTTTTTCCTTTACTGCTTTTGGGTTTTCCTTTCAATTTTTTTTCTCAGAATAAATTTTTGTCTTTTCATTTTTGGAGCAACTTCCAAAGTGGAATTTTTGTTAATATTTTTTTCATACTATTGTTATTATTTACTGTTTGTAGCACATATTCTCTTTGGATAAATACATTTCATGTACCGCAACATTCTTTTTCATAGCTACATTCAACTAGACTAGCACTTCTGGCCTTTTTTGATCTCTCTACCCATCTTTCTCCAAAGAAGGAGAAAGGGGCTCAGTTGATAGAAGAATTCAGAAACAAAACCTGAACCCACTTCACTGGATTCCTGCCCCCATGATACTGGCTTGCTAACAATGAAGAGTTGGTCTCATCTAGTCCATTGGGTAACTTTGTGAGACGTAGCCTCACTAGGCACCTGATCTTTTCTCAGGCGCATGTATCTTGCATCCAGTTGGGAAAGCTTTATTGGCGAGCAGATAAAATGCACTTTTCTCAGCCCAGTGTTTTTAGTCATTAAACTTTTGGGACAGAATATGAACAAAATATACTGTATGAGAAATTTCAAAAATAAAGTTTAAAAAAGTTTAGATGGGGGCTGGAGAGATGGTTCAGTGGTTAAGAGCACTGATTCCCGGCAACCACATGGAGGCTCATGACGATCTGTAATGGGATCTGATTCCTTCTTCAAGTGTGTCTAAAGACAGCAACAGTGTAGTGTATTCATATACATGAAATAAATAAAATAAGTCTTTTTTAAAAAAAAGTTTGGATGGGCAAAAATTAAGTGCATGTTAGATAGATAGATATTCATGAACCTCATGAACTGTCTTCATGACTTACAGAATGATTTCCTAAAGTTGAGATAAACTTTTAGAACACCATCTACACGGACCATGAGTTAAGAGTCTAGATGGATTCCACAATTTATCCTACTTATATGACCAGCCATCCCCATCTCTTAAGAAGTTAATGCATGGGCCCATGGACATTATAATATAACTGCTACAAATGACCATCTTGATAAATGTCACTATTATGTTGTGTTTATGACATCTGAATTAAAGACTCTTAAAAATCAAAATATCTATAAATGGTTAAGCACTTCATGTGTGTGTGTGAGTGTGTGTGATTATTCAACATATGTGTGAGCAACAAACATAATAAACACACTGCTTTTGTTTGCTATAACAGACCCTCTTATACAGCAAGGAAAGCCTATGAGACCATTTCTAAATTATGATACAAAACAGACGTGTTCTTTACAACTTTTGGAATAACCTGAGCTTTTCATGGAGAGAAAGTTTCAACCTGGCTGATGTCTCCTTCTCCTCTCCCTGATGTGTGAGCACCATGCAATTTTTTACCCGTGATGCTGCTGGTGATGAAACACTGTCAGTTATAAGTGAAGGATGCTGGAGAAGACGGAAGAGTCAGAGTGCCTTTCTGCATCTGCAATCTACCTGAAGCAAAGGCACCAATTGCTTACTTCTAGTTTCCTTCTGAGAGGTAGGAAATAAAATCTGTATTCATGAAGGCCCTTCTAGGTAAATGCTTTCCTAACATGCCACCAGGTTAGGACAGATGGATAATGATGGATAAGACATTGTTCTGATTCTGAAACTTCCCTGAGTCTGTGGAGTCTTATCAAATTAGCTGAAAAGTACTGTGCTAAAAGAAAAGATGATAAGAATAAAAATAGTAACTGGGGCCACTAGCTTAGCTGTATGGTTTTGAAAAAAGTGAAATCCAAGAGAAAACCTGAAAATAAGGAGTTAAATACACGGATAAAGGAACTGGCAGGGTGAGTGGGAAACCGAGAAAGAAAAAAATCAAATAAGGGGACAGAGATAAACGATCAGATATGAGTCAAGTCAAACCTGACCCGACCTGTGCCACCAAATCTGTGGCTCCTGCTCGCCTTATACTGAACAGTTCATTCAGTGCTCACCATGCATTATGGACAAAGAGTTATAGTCAACCATCATTCTTACCGCTCTCATTTTGCCAGGAAATATCTCCTTAGGCATCCTGAAACTTTTTGCTATGATTTAATATAAAAATCTTTTTAAAATCTCTTTAATACCTGCATGAAATAATCCAGGAAATAAACTCTGTCTCAGATGCTTAACAATAAATAATCTAGTCAATAGAAAAAGTGAAAATAGAAACCAGGTTGTGTATGTCTCTGAAGGTCTCCAATCTGATTATGAGCAGATGGGCGGTTCTTTTATGGCCTTTAGTAATGGATGAGTGGATTACCAGACTCATGGTTTCTATTGGGACCAGAGAATCATGGCGGGAAGAAAAGTAGGTGGAGACTCACTCGGAGTGGCTTGATAAGTTCCATGAAACACTACAGTGAGGTGAGCTTAGAATGACCTTGGCTTGGGGACGATTCCCCACGAATCATTATTTCACTAATACTAAGCATTAAAGGCTTCCCTCAAAACTGAGTTGGTTGACACAATCATCATTTTTATTCATTGTAAGCAAGTCAGCTCTTGATTCTTGTTTGCTTTATTTTGGTAAGATTGGAACTGGTCACATTTTTTCAAATTAGTAAATTATTAAAATTTCATATATATGGACTATATTTATATAATTTCCCCTTTTCCCATTTCTAAATCCTTTCCATATCCCACCTTTCAATATATATATATATACTATATATAGTCATATTATTATATATATTCAATATATTTACATATAATAGTATATAATTATATATTCATATAATTATATTGGATAATATAATTCAACATATATATATACACATATATGTACATATGCACATATATACATATGTGTGTGTGTGTGCCAATAGATATATAAAAACAACCTGGTGGATCTTTTTAGTTTTGCTTGTATGTATATGCTTTTAGGACTAACCATTTTGTTTGGGATAAACAATTAGCAATCTTATCCCTGTTTCTCCTTCTGTTAGTAGTCATTAATTGCCTATAGCTCTTCATCTAGGGATAGGAGCCCCTGATAATTCCACCATCTACACTGGCATGTCAGCTGTTGGTTTGATTATTCAGACTTTGTTAAGACAGCCACATTGTTGAGATTTCATGGATGTGGATTCCCTATTATATATAGAAAACACAACCTTGTATCAGACTTTTTATGGCTCTTCTTTTGGTCCTCTGGCTCTTTTAATCTTTCCATTTCCTCTTCCACCATGCTCCCTGACTCTTAGGTGTAGAGTATGCAGAGGATGCATTGATTGGCCTGAGCGCCCATAGTCAGTTGTTCTCTGAAGTGTATTGATCATTTGACTCATTGTGGCTTTCTGTAATGATTTCTGTCTGCTTCAAAAAGAACCTTCTTTGATGAGGAGGAAGAGACACACTTATCTGTGCATGTAAGGATAAAAATTTAGAATGTAGTAATTATACTGGTTTAGGAACGTGATTGCACTACGTTCTCCTCTAGGTCCAATGATCTTAATAATTGTAGTTGGCTAGTTTTGTGGTACCAGGCATGGTGTCCTTTTTGTTGAGAAAATCTTAAGCCCAATTAGATGGCTGTTGGTCACTCCCAAGATATTCAGGGATATTTTACTGTGCTGGTTATTGTTGTGGTTCATAGGCATCACTATTGGCTAACACTACTAACTGCCTGCCTTACCTTACAGCTTGCATAGCATCTTCCAACACTAGGAAGGGCTACCTTCTAGAAGGAGGTTTCTGGGTCAACTCAATTCATCTAACTCCTGTATCTGAAGGACATGATGTCTTGAGCAATAAGGACTTATCTTCAACTTCTAGGAGGCAACCAAGGACACAAGCAATATCCTACAGATTTCTAATGCCTGATACTGGAGTTTTTGTTAAGACTCTATGGCTCTTGGAGGTAGTTAGTATTACTACTCCAAATGGTGTAACTTAATCATGTAAATATTATATATATTATAAATACATATGACACAAAACATGTATACACATATATGCATTTATATTCATAAATGTTAAAATACATTTATATAACATAGACATATATGGGCACACATATATGCATAGTTATGGGTATATGTGTGTTTGTATGTGTGTATAAATACAAAATAATGATTCCCTATGGCTTTTTCAAACATCCTTAGAGTTCTGTATCTTTCCTTCCATCTCCTTCTTTATTGCCCTCCCTCCTCTCTCTTCAATTGAAGCCCACCGTTTTCCCCATTTCTCCTTCATACTCCCCTACCGTATCCCTTTAATCCCTTATCTAGAACTCCTCCCTGTTCCATGCTCCCTTTTCACTTTTTTTGGTTCTATGGTAACTCCAGGCTAAATGCTTACACCTGCAGATTTGGCACTGGGAACCACAAATAAAATAAAACTTGTTTTTGTCACGGAGATTATAGAGAGACCAGGTAAGGTGTCTTCCTCATGCTCTCTCATTCTCCAAGCTGGTCTGTAGACATCTCTGTTTCCAAAAGCAACAAATGAGTAAGTTCCAAATTATGTGCACTTTCCAAGTCTCTGCTTAGATCATGTTTGATGCCCTCCTGTTGATCAAAACAAATCACATGGCCAACATCAACATTTTGTTCAAGGAAGTAGAGAAACCCGGAACGAGAGATGGCTCTGCTGCTGGTAAAGTGATTGCCATGCAAGAGTGAGGTCTGAGTTAGGATCCCTAGTCCCTGTGTAAAAAGAGGGGCATGATGGGGTTGGGGGGGCACCTGTAGTCCCAGTGCTGAGGAGGCAGAAATAGGACGATTCCTGGGGTTTACTTGCTAGCTAGTCTAGCTGAATCAGTAAGCTCAGTAACAAACCCTGTCTCCCCACCAAAATAAGGTGGAAAGCTATCAAGGAAGACACTTGATGTCAAACTCTAGCGTCCATCTGGACATGCACACACACACACACACACACGTGTGTACTTATACGCAGAAATATGTATACATACATACATACATACATACATACATACAAAATAAAACAAATAAGCATGTTTCTTTTTGTGAGATGGAGAGAGAGAGGGGAGAGAGAAAGAGAGACAGAGAGAGAGAGAGAGAGAGAGAGAGAGAGAGAGAGAGAGAGAGAGAGAGAGAGAGAGAACAGATGCTAGGAAATAAATGTAGAGATTTGCATGTGTGAAGCAAGCACTTTACCACTGAGCTACACTCTTGGCCCTATAGCTCCTCTTAATAGAAAAAAATAATGAACACATTACAAAAAAAATCCCTGTGCAATTTGTAGATATTTTTGGCAATCAGTCAAGCACAGATGCATATTGGAGTTCATTGGGGATTATGACTAATGCTTAGGCAATGCACTAACATAATTATATCCATTTCGGGAAGTGAGGCTTTTTATCAGTATGTATATATACATGCATGCATGCATAGATGCATGCTAATATCCCAGAAGTGTTCTTTTAAAAAATTATGTATTTATTATTTACATCCCAAATGGTGCTCCCTCCCTAGTACCTCCCTCATAGAGTCTCTCTATACCCCCACCCTTTCTCCTTGGAGGCGGGTAGCTGGGCATCCCTCTACCCTGACATATCAAATCTCTGGCAGATTAGGCACATCTCCTACTGAGGCCAGACAGGGTAGCCATGAAGGCCGAGCTGCACATCTGCTACATATGTGCCCCATGGCCTTGTTCCAGCCCGTGTATGTTCTTTGGTTAATAGCTCAGCTTCTGAGAGATCCCAGGGGTCCAGGTTAGTTGAATCTGTTGGTCCTTCTGTGGAGTTTCTATCCCTTACAGGGCCTTCAGTCCTTCCCCCAACTCTTTTGTAAGTGTCCCCCACCTCTGTACTATGTTTGGCTGTGGGCATCTGCATCTGTTTCAGTCTGCTGCTGGATAAAGCCTCTCAGAGCACAATTATGCTAGGTTCCTGACTGCAAGTATAACAGAATGTCATTAATAGTGTCAGAGATTGGTGTTTGCCCATGGGATGGGTTTTGAGTTGGCATGACTATTAGTCGGCCTTTCTTTCAGTCTCTGCTCCATTGCTGCATTTCTTTTAGACAGGACAAATTTTGAGTAGAATTTGTCCTTCAGGTCAATTTGAATAGTCCAGACGGATTGTTTTTCAGAGTGCAGGTTCTTTTAATATTATGTGCTTCAGCATCAGTTGAAGGATTTACTTAAGTAGATTTCTAGACATCACACCGAGATTCTGATGGAATTGGCCTGGGATGAAACTAGAGAATGTCCATTTCTAATAACTTCTTAGTGGGTGCTTCTCATATGATTGGGTTTCAATGCTACCACAATTAAGTATAGTAAATAACCAGCTTGGGCTCATTTCCCTGTAGAAAAGCCATGATCACTGTTAGCTCAAACATAATATTCTTTCTCAAACACTGTCTCTCAGGCATTTCAACACAGCTAGCCAGTAGGTAACCATCATCACAAAAGATCCTGCACTGGGGCACAAGGCTGTTCTATCTGCTCACTTCTGCAAGGCTTCCTCTCAACTGAGCACCTACATCTTTTTCCTTCAGTTTCCTATTAAATGAACAAAATGGATGATGATTTGGATGAGCTACAAGAAAGAAATGCGAAGCCTTCAGTGCCCAACAACAGAAGTCAACTGTGACAGCGAGCTCCTATTCAGTTAACAGCATCCATCAGACCACACAAAAGATCGAAGATGAATCCCTGGGAAGTCTGATTCTGACCTCTGCTAATCAGGATGTAGGAAGAATAGAGACAAATCACTCAATTGCTCCTCAGTAAGAGCAAATGCTTTTCAAGTACAGTATTTGCAGCTCATGCTTGCTCAGAAGGAAGTGAGCATTCTGTTATATCCCAATAATTGCAATAGAGAGGGGTTCTTATCAGCATTATTGTCTATTCTTTACTGTAATCAGTGGTCTATTTGTCAAATACACCCTTTATCTGGACACTTCTACCTTCTAGGTAACAGGATGCCATAGCTGACTAGACAATTAGCTCATTCTCTTTTGGAGTTTTCAAAGAAGAGAAGGATAATCTGTATTGTACTTGTGTCACTGCCTACACCACCTGCATGCCCGCAGTAATATCACCAGCTCTACAGAGCACAATGCTCTATCTAACCTTAGATTCCCCACCCAACTTACAGATGGACCTCCTATCAGATCCCTTCAGGAAATCCTGGTTTTCCTCTTTATATGTTCCTGAATCTCCAGTGTTTACTTGTGTTTGGCCAGTAAACATTTTCTCCCTGTTTGAGGGTAAGGTCTTATGGCCATGCTATATGGGCCTGGGTTAGTATAGTTATATGAGATTTACCACATAAGCCTTTTGTTCATATGAACAAAGGAATGTCTCAGGGCACCTTGGGACATAAACCAAGAAGTAGCTATAGACTCATCATATGATAGACTGACTGTTCTACATTTAGCTTTTGAAGAATTCTCCCATGCTGATTTGGATAGTGGCTACATCAATTTTCATTATTATTATTATTATTATTATTAATTACCATTTTTAACTTATTCACTTTACAATTTGCTCACTGCCCCCTCCTAGTCACCTCCTACAGTAATTCCCTCTCCCCACTCTTCTTCTCCTCTGGGTGGGTGGGAGAACCCCTGAGTATCCCCCCACCCTCATATATCAAGCCTCTATGAGGCTAAACACATTCTCTCTCACTGAGGCTAGACAACCACAACATTAATTTTCAATTCTACCATGGCCCATGGTGAGGAGGGGCAGTGTGTTTGTGTGTGTGTGTGTGTGTGTGTGTGTGTGTGTGTGTGTGTGTGTGTATGATTGCAATGTGTGAAAGTCCAAGGACAAATGACCAGAGTCTATACTTTCCTTTTAGCATGATGTTCCAGGGTTTTGAACTCAGGTGATTAGACTTGGTGGCAACTGCCTTTGCCTGGTAAACCACACTTATTTTATTTTTTGCTTGCTTATTAAAGCATGAAGCATAGATTCTTCTCCTTCCTGCTAGATTAAAGACATGTATCCATGACACATATCTAGCTGGTTAACAACTGGCTAACCTCATCCATCTCCATAACAAACATCAGGAATATCCTCTTAGGCAGAACCTGTCATGTGTCCCTGCTGTGTAGAGACAGAAAGCATACCACTGTTATAATCCTCAAGAGTGAGAACGCAGCATGAATGCTTGTGTTTAGGTGGTTCACAAGACAAATGGGTGATGTTTCTGTTCTGCAAACAAGGAACTTAGCCCAGCTGTGGAATAATGTTCATCAAAGATGACTAAGTCCACATCTGGAGAGTCAAGACTGCAGCAAGCGGGCAGTGCAGTGGTAGTAGAAACCACTTCTGAAAGTCACCTATGAGAAGCTTGTTTGTTTCTGCACCCCAGTTATTTACAGTGCTATGCCAGTTGCAGCTTGATGGACAGCTTGTCTGAGCTCTCCTCTGGCCTCAAAACATCCTGGGAAGCTCTCTGTCATCTCCAAGACCTTTGATGTGTCCTTCCTCTGCAGCCTTGGGAGCCATTTAGCTTTCCAGAGAAGGTGTGGCTCTCAAGAGCTGTTGTGAACACCCTGATGATAGTATCTTATGGTTTTGCCTTCTGGACTGCTAATACCCCTTAAAACTGGTTGATAGCTGAAGTGAGAAGGCAATGTTCTTGAGTAAGCCATAGGGATCATAAAATCTCTTATTCCCACGATAGTACTCAAAGAGATCATCTATGACCCCAGTGGGTGGTAACTCAAGAGTGTTCTAGGTAGAAATCACAATTGTAGTTGCTGGGTTTTTTACACAACACCATGCTGTGGGCCCTGAATTTACATTACAAATGTTTTGAAAGTCTAAACAATCATAATAAAAAAATGCAACAGAATAAACAGTTTAAGAAAATATGCTAATGATGTCATCAAAATTGGCTATCAAGTGTGCATTTTAAAATATTTTTATTTTGAAAAATCAAATATTCAAATAACAATATAAAAGTTGGCATATATCAAAGGTTCACGTGCTGTCACATTGGCTTGCTAGCCTTGTCTACAGTACAGATCTGGCTGTCTTTATTTCTCTTTCTTTTATCTCTCTCCCTCCCATGCTCCTGTGTCGATGGTTTGGTTCTTTGTATTGCTGAATTCTGCATAGGCAGATTTAACAACCCATGGATTTAAACATTTGGACAAAACGAATTACATCTGTATTAAACAGGTACAGGCTTCTTTCTTGTAATTATTCAATAAATAATCCAGTATAACAATGATTTACAGAGTATTGATTATAAATACCTAGAGATGAATTAAAGCACATAAAAGATGTGAATGGATTATATGAAAAACAATTCCCTGTCATTTAAGGGAAAGGATGCTGCTGACAGTGCTTTCCCTACATGTTTCTAAACACATTCACACAGACAGCTATGTATTCCACTTAACTGCAGCTCAGTAATCAAGCCCAAGAAACTTGATATTAATGCAATGTTGTTATTTAGAATATATTCTCAAAGTTTGTTGACTATCTCAATATCTTTAACAGAAGTTAAAATTTTGTTCAGCTTTACTTAACATGGAAACGTATATAGTCTGCTCTTCTGTGTCATTTAAATTTTTGACAAGCACAGGAAAATTGTTTCTAATCTGATGACATCAGACAGCGGACCTTGAGTTAAGAATAAGCAGGCTTCAAATTTACAGGCACAATTAGTTTCTTTAGATTGTTCCAGCTAGTGGCTTACATTTTGTAAAACATCCTTTAGTCTTCACTGGACTCTATGACATACCGCTCAGTAGGAAATGAATAAATGAATTTAGGGCTTTGAGACACTGTTGTAATTGGGGTCAAGTCTTTGATGCAGTTAGCAATCCATGGTCTATTACAAGGCTCAGACTTCAATGCTTCAATGCAGGCAATCACCTCAATATACAACTACTAAGAAGAGACACACCAGGAAATAAAACTTAGGGTACAATACAAAGTTAAAATTGTACAGGGAAATCAATTTTTATAATTCAAATATTTTCTTAAACATGATTGTGCCCTTAGAGAATAAAATTGCTGATTCTATAGAGTAACCTAATTTTTATGAGATTTCCCCTTAGAGCTAAAATCCCAGTTATAATGTAGAAAAGGATATTACTTATTAAAAGTGCTCCAATATCAAAAGCACAGAAGGTGAGTTCTGTGTATAGGCAGCACATCTGTATCTACATATGTATCTACATCTCTCTGCACCTTGCCAGTGAGTGTGCTCCTGTCGGACCCAAGTGCCGTTGCTGTCACACCATTGGAGCAAGGGTTTCCCCTTAAAGATTGTGACTTTGAAACAATATGAAAGATAATCAAGAAACCCAGAGGTTCAGCAGCACAGAGAGCTGTGACAGGTGCTTAGCTTTGGAACTCCTACAGGTTAACAGACCCGGAACCAGGAACTGCTAATATTAAGAATGACACGTAAGTTATCTTCGTATTTTTATTGTATCACTCATCCTTTAATATAACATGTTATTCTATGAGCCTTAAGACAGAATTGTCTTATTTGTATTTAATGTGGTTAGAACTGGGAACCCTCCTAGCTTGGCAATACTGAATGCTAAAAGGTTTCCCATGGAGTTTCAAGCACGGGTGTTATTGTAATGTTTTAAAATTTCTAGATTCTTTAGTACATTGCTCTATCTTAATCATGCTAATAAATGGATTATAGTTCTGTTTAGTTTCAGAAAGTTGCTGCCTGATAGTGAAGGTGCACTGATCGCTTAGAACACCATGTTGCTCCCGCTGCTGGTACTAATGTCAGGAACTCAGTGATCAAAGTGTCTGTCAGTTAAGAGGAATGGAATCCCTCTCAATAATTTGTGCAGAATGCCAGATCAAAAGAACGGAGGGCATTATAGCTCATGGCCATCTCTCAGAGAGCATTATTATTCATTTGGGACCCAGACTTCAAGAAGATGCCCCACACGGCACCTGCTTGTAGAATGTGTAATTTAACAGGAGACAGTGCCATGAGAAGGAAATTACAGAGTTGTAGAGTAGCCCCAGGTAATCTTATTAATCGTTTTGACCTTTTCTTTTGCTGTTGAACTGGTTATTTCTAATCGAAAGATAGCACTATCATTCTTTATTGAAGTCGGAAGTAGGGAAAACACTAACGGCAATGGGGTGGTTTTTAATGAGTGACACTAATGGACAGTGTACTCATGCAGGTGACACTGTGGTCACTCAAGTAGATAATTCATGTGTTTACTTCATTCCTGCCCTTCTCTTTCTAATCACAACAGAATTCTAGAACCTGACAGAGGACTCTTATTTAGCAGATTTAGTGGCTTTGAGAGAAAAATTATACAAGTCATCAGCAAAGTATTCTTCGATTAAAAGGAAGAACTTATAATCATTAATTTCCTTGAGAGGTCAGAGAGGGGCTATGGCATTCCTGGAGGACTTCAGACACATCACAGAGGGGTCCATGATAGAAACCCCGTATCTCCTTTAGGTTCCCCTAAGATATTCTTCTCCTTTGGGGGTATGGGGTGTGCCACATCTTTCCTGCAGCATGTGACAGATTCCCCATCTCCTCTGAAAACTGAAGCTTTATTAAGCTGTTAAGGGATGCGTGATTCACGAACTCAGAGTAAGAAAAGTGGCCAGAGGGGAAGCAATTGCTTTAGTAAGTGTTCTTAAATCTCTGTTAGTTTGAAGATCTCTTTGGTAATATTTTTAAATGTGTCCTTTTGCTTTTCTTATTCTCTTTTCTCCTCCCCGTCTGCTACATGACATCACACTGGACATTACCAGTGAGAATGAACCTAAGTGCACATACAGTTACAAAGATGGGGCTGAAAGCACCTCATGGTACCTGCTGTGCCTGAAGCCCAGTGGAGAATGACATGTGTGAATGAGGTTAGGAATCTATCTAACCACATGTTGCCCCATAGGCAAGGGGCTGGCTACATATAGTTTTGGTTTTGGGTAGGTTTTTTCCCCCTAAATAAAAGTTACTGGAACATAGCCACATTTATTGACTTTATATATATATATGTGTTATATTGACTTAATTATATATTTAATTAACACTAATGGAAGATAATATAAAAGGTCTGTGGCTGTTTAGAGTTCAAAGGGAGAGAGAGCTGAGCAGGGTGACAAGCAGTATATGGTCCCAAATGGCTAAAATACTGTATTTTAAATTTTTGAGCTCATTTTTCCATTGGTATACAAACTTTTAGGATGATATCTAAACTACAAACAGACATTAAGTAAACAATTTACCAGCATGATTTATAATTGTGACATTCTACAGTAGATCATGGTATCCTTATTGTGATATGAAAAGTTAACAAGCAATTTGACCCTCTAATAGACTTTTAAGTATGTGGTATTTTATAGTTGACTTGAGTTCAATGCTGTATGGCAGATATCAAAACCTTATCCCATCCTGCTTGATTGGAGCTGCTTGCCCATGGATTAACAGCTCACATTTGGCCTCTCCCTTTCCTATCTCCATCCCTCTGATCTTGCAATATTCTATTTTTTGATTCTGTGAGTCTGGCTACTTTGCATATTTCATGTAAGGGGCATCATGAAGCACAGTTGATTTTCTGTGGCTGGCACATTTCACTTACAATATCTTCAAGAGTCATGTACATTTTTTTCTAATGGTGAGGTTTCCTTTTTCAAGGCTAAATAGTATACCACTGTTCTGTCACACCACATTTTCTCTATCCATTCACCCATTGATTAAGAGTTCAGGTCATTTTCACAGCTTAGCTATTGTAAATAGTCCCTCAGTAAATGGAAAAGACAGTGTGATATTGCTTCAGTCAAGATGACTATTAGTAAAAAAAAAAAAAAAATCAGTAAGTGTTTCAAAAGATATGGAAGAATTGGAGTGCTTGAATTTGGTTTCTGGCCATGCAAAATGGTATAACTGCTACAGAAAAAAGTATGGCAATCCTTCAAGATATAAAAAACGTAGAATAACCATATGTGATAGGGCAATCTTTCTCCCAAATGTTGATGCAAAACAATTGATGTCATTGTTACTGCCCACGACTGTCCTTGAACTAGTAAGCTCATGTCCCAGCTTCCGCTAGAGTCCTGGAAATGTAGACACAAGTCACCATGATGGTCCTGACTTCTAAACACTTAAACTTATCCTCCAGTTGCATCATTTCTTATTGAAGAAGGCTGTGGATCACCATGCTTGGTAGTTTTCTGGGTGTGTCATAACACTGAAGAAGATGAATTTCTGGATAGATGAATACAACTTTTTACCTCGGGGAACTGCTTCAGTATTTTGACCAAACATACTATTGTTTAGTATTTAAATTATCTCAAATCAAATTGTACATTCTTAAGTGATATGTCAAAGTGTACCAAGCCTTGAAGTGGACTTTAGAATTAATAATCCTCTTTATAGATAAATAAATACACAGATAGATAAATATAGATAGATAGACAGACAGACAGACAGATAGATAGATATCTCTTTGCTTTAGTATTTGCTCATATTTTCTCCATACTACCCAGAATGACTTTCTGATGATCCTTTCCTGTGCTCATGTAAAAAGAAGGAAGATTCATGCTGTGCCATTTACCCTTAGTCAGTAGAATGATTGTCCAATCATTTTGTGGCATTTAAAATTTTTACTTTTTGATTTCTCTGAATTCAAAGTAAGTCACTAATGAGACTTTATTATTATTCTGCCGCGCATTTAGGCTTGTCTCAGGCTGTCTCCAGGAAGTTGGGACTACTGTGTCTGAGAGGACTGGAGAACCACAGGAAGCACTTATACATTTTACAAACCCTGTGCTTGGGGGCATATCTATTGGTAAAGTGTTTTCTATAGAAGTATGAGGACTTGGTTTCTGTCCTCAGCATCCATGTAAAAAGCCAAGTATGGCAGTACTCATTTGTTATGCCACTGGAGACGTTATCCCACAGGAGGATCCTGGGACTCACTTGCTAACCATCCCTGCCTAATCAATAAACTCCAGGTTCAGGGAGAGATCTGATCTTGAAAAATCATGTGGAGAGCAATTGAGGAAGACACCTGAATTCAACTTCAGAATTCAAATTATATTAGCATTATAATATAATGCTAATATACAGCCAATATACAACATATACTGTTATAACATGAAGTATAATAGTCAGCAGCTCTAGCACTTGTTATGTAAATAGAAATTATGTTTTGTATGTTTATAGGTGCATAGAGTTTTGTGCATGTTCTACAGTATATGAAAGGACAATCAATTGGCACTCAGTGTAAGACCTTAAAGTAGGAAGTTGCTTGTCAAGATTGGTTCCTCATGCAACTGAACTTGCTTGAACGGACTCTGTTGTCTTCATGTGTACCTTATGAAAGCTGATTTTTCTGAAACAAAAAAATTGAAGACAGATTTTTTTGCCTTTTATTATTTTTCCTTTTCCTTATCTCTTTAAAGTTCCTTTGTGCAAATCCTTTGCAACTTTTTCAAGCGATGTCTCCTTCAAAGCTCGATTTAGGGTATTCTGATGAATGCTCATTGTTCACAGGGAAAGTATCTGGGAGTCCTCCCAAATACAATGTCCTTTAGGACCAGTCCTGCCTTCCCATCTGAGCACTCTCCAGTCAGCCTGTCTTTAGTGGCAGGGAAGGCAGGAAGCCAATAAATGAAAGATAAGCAATAGCTGGCCGGTCTTACCAAGCTGCTTAGAGCAGAGTAAACAGAACACATGCCGAATGCTGATGCCTTTGTTTCTGATATTGTACTTCAGCTTTGCATGACAATGAACGACATGATCCATGGGATCATACTTTGATCATCTTTTTATTTCTACCATATTGATGTTAAACGAATCAGAGGAACTTCATATCTGGAGAGGAAACTTAGACATATAGTCCATGTCTCAGCTGATGGTTGAGATATATGAAACGAAGGGAGGAGGGCTGGCATAAGCATTTACAGGATGTCAATTAACTGCATGTGGGCATATGCTTCACAAGCATCTAATCTTCATGGTAACTTCTCGCACACTTCGTCTTTGATTTGAGAATTAGAAGCATACCATGAGAAACCATGGCATGGGAGGCTTCAAAGAACTTCAGTACATCAGCCACCTTTCTCAGTCCCTGCCACCCTACCCTAGAAGCTTCTGTCTTAGTCAACTGGTCTCCGTAACCCAGCTTGATGACGTCTTACCACTGCTAGGCATTTGTTTCTCATAGTTCTAGAGGCCAAGGTTGGGATGCCAACATCCCAGGGTATTGGTGATAGAACTCTTCTCTGTTGTGCCTGCAGATGTCTCCTTGGATACTCACAGAGTAGGTAGAGGGTGTCCCGTGCTTCAGAACACTAACACACTCATGAGGGCTCTACCTCATGACCTAAACACCTCCTGAGGCATGCTTGATATTATAGCGTCAGATTTTCAACTTACTAACTTGTAAAGGTGGCAAGAGCTACAAAAATTTGGTCAATAATACTCCTCCCAGTACTAAAATCTTGCCAGATAGAAATATGAAATCATACAACATCTGCCTCAGCTCTTAACAGGGGATACACAGAGAGTGCCGTGCAAGCTATCACAAGGAAGCCATAGGCTGTGTCTAGAATTGAGGAAATCCTGTACAGTAAATCATCCTGTTTGTTCAGCTCATAAATAACATAAAAATGAATAGAGTCTATTGTATAATCTGAGACTTAAGAGACAAATTATCCAGGTACAGCCCGTGGACCTTGGATCCTGACTTATGAGCCGAGCCAACTGTCGAAAGAGGAAACTGAGAAACTGGAACCTGAACCTTAAGAGGTCCCAGGGCCACTGTGTGCCACTGTAGCTAGTGTGAAGTTGTGACTGGTTCATTTAAAAATACTTTGGTGTCAGAAACATGTGTTTAATCAATATATACTTAGTAATTTCATATGAATAAAAATACGGGGCTTACACTAAAATTCAGATTCCTTAACTTAATCTGTGTGATTGTAAGCTTGTATTTTGTTTTGTTAACAGCTATCATTGCCAGATTCTACTTTTCAGTTTTGTTCTGGAGCCTAAGGTAGTAAAAACAGTTACCCATCTATGTTTAACATGAGTCTATGTATAAACAAAATCGAATTTTCTTAAATGCAAAGGTATCTCCTTATCCTTGAGCTCTGGTGTACTTGAAGCACTGCACTCCCTTCCTGGGACCTAACTGCTGGTACAGGGTCAAAATGCCCCACACGCTCAATGGTAAGCTCCAAGGTCTTCTGACATGTCTCCTTCTGAGGCATCTTTTTGAAGCAAAGCAAGACTGCTTCCATTCCAAAGTGAGGTAAGAGACTCTCATGTGCACAGAACACACTGGCTAAATGAAAACATTCAAAGAGTTCTGAAGAACATCCCTTGAATATGTGCATGAGAAAGGCAGGAATTCAATGGTTCATGTACTTAGATATATCCTTCAGTTCCTAGGAAACCTCATTTCTTTCTTAACATTGCTTTGGAGAAGAGCCTGGAGGAAGACAGGATATAAATGCTCATATCCTGGTGTCTGTTCATTATGGAAGTCCAGCAGACCAGTTCCTTTGTGCAATTTAAAAGAAGGTAGGGGTTAAGGCCAAAGAAGCAAACCTTTGTAAGGCTGCCACGGTTGAAGCAGAGAACACAATCTTTTCTTTCAAAGGGAAGGAGGAGAGCCTGGAGTTTATACCCCAAAGCAACCTTCAGGATCTCCTAAAGTCAGTGCTTCTGAGTCCTTGGACTTTTACACACTGCAATCATACACACACACACACACACACACACACACACACACACACACACATACATTTTTAGAGTGTGGTTAGAATGCATACAGTAGGCTGGTGAGAAGACTCAGCAGGGAAAGAGCACTTACTGTTAAGCATAAGGACTTGAGTTGGATCCCTGGGACCACATGATTGAAGGATAGAATCTACTACACACAGGTCATTCTCTGACCCCCACAAATGCACCATGGTCTGTAAGTACGCATGCACATGTGCACGTGCCCACACACTTATTCACATACGCATTCACACACACACATACACACTCACACACACACTTACATACACAGTCATGTACACATTCACACACATATACACACTCATATTCACTTATGCATTCACACACACACACTCACATACACACATACACACTGACTCATATACATATTCACATAGACACACTCACATACACATGCTCACCTACAGAAACACACACACACACACTCACACATTCATATACATATACACCCACAAACACACATTCACATACACATTCACACACAAATACATACATGCATACATACATATGTGTATATAAGATCCACACATACATACACATATAACATAAATAAATAAATGTTTAAAAATGTATATTATGACCCAACGGGTTAGGATGAAGCCAAGAATTCTGCCCTTCTAACAGACTTGCAGAAGGTACCTGTGGCCAATCTATAGTTTATACTTTGAGTTTACGGTCACATGGTTACTTTGAGAGGTGGAATCAAATATCTCTTCTTGGTCTCTTTTTCTAGGGCTAGGGTTTCTATTTTTATTTTTATACCATTTTTGAAAATACATCTGTTAATCCTAATGAGTGCAAACTGAGGATAAATTTTATGATGAGTTCATGTTAACTGCATGGCCACCGTTCAGAATCACACAGGGAGCTTTCAGAGGGGACAGGAGGTCGGAGGCAGCCAAAAGAACACTTATAAATGCTGGGCTGTTTTTTATGATTTTTCACCAAGGCTTTTAGGTGTTGTTAGGTGAAGGCTATTGTCTCTATATAGGAAAGACCCAGAAGTACTGGCTTAGAGCCATCGAAAGTAAAATGGGAAACTCTGCAGAAAACATGACCCAGTTTCTTCAAAAATAAATGCCAGAGAGAAAAGGAGGAGGGGCAGGGACTCTCTCAGATGAAGAGATATAAGGGTTTTAGGAAACAATGCAGTATGGGCACCTTGCTGGAAATCTGATTTGGACAAATAAAATCTATAATAGACATATTTAGAGTCACTTGATGACCTAGAACATGGACCTGCTCATAAGTATTAAAAAGTAGTAGTCAGTTGTGTTGCATGTGCTTGTGTTATTGCAAGCATATCACAGAACCATTATCTGTAGAGATCAAACAGTAAAATTACATCCTGTTTCCATTTGCCTAAAAATACACACACACACGCATACATGTTCACACACATGCATGCACACATATATTCACACACATATATGCACACACATTCACACACATATACACACACATTTACACACATATACACATACAGCCACACATATATACAAATGCACATTCACACACATATACACACACATTCACACATACACACACATATATATATACATTCATACACATATACACAAATACACACCTTCACACACATATATGCACACACAGTGATGAGAGGGGAGGAGGAACAGATATAACTGGCAGAATGCTAATAAGCATCATTCTTAAGACTTCATGGTTTAAAACTTTAAATTAATCTTAGAATTTCAACAAAGTTGTTAATATTTTAGTCTAGCAGCAAAGGCTCCAATACTTATTGCTTAGTGTCTCCTAATATAGCATCCTATGTCACCGAGATCATGCATCCTATGTTACAAAGATCAACATCAGGGAAATAGCACAATATACAGTACTAAGTGAATCAAAAATTTCATCTACTCCCTCAACAAATGCCATCTCTCTTTTTCATGAACCAAGGGAGGGTCCTGTCTTGAATTTGCTTATCATGTCTCGTCTTTCTCCTCTGGTCTGTGATGAGTCCCAATGCCTGTCCCCAATTAATTCTTCATGTTCTTGTCACAGTGGCAATATACTCATGAGATATGATGTAGAAAATCCTTCAATTTGAGTTTGTCCTAGGTTTGGTCAAGGTTCAGACAGAAGCATACTTACATTTTCATTATATTGTTCTCTCTATATTTACGTATATTCAAAAATTTTCATAGTAGAAGTAAAAACAACTGTAAGTTCAGGCATTGTGAGGTTGCATAACCTCTTTAAATTGAATAGTTCTAAATGAGAAGAGCTGACACTGGAATTTAGACTTATCCAAGTATAAAAAAGCTAGTTAGCATCCTTTATATTACAAAAAGTGTCATGTAAAACAATCTTTAAATGTAAAGGCTAGTCTCAAGGGTGAGGAGCCTGTAGACATTTTCCTGCTCTGAATATAACTAATCTACTCCCACTTTGTGGGTGCTTTCCAATAATGAGGAGATGCAATCAACACTGGATTCTGTTTTGCACGGTCCCTTAGTTAAAAATTATATACTTTGAATTCTCACTAAAAATCCACACAGGGAAGCAAAAATAAATATTGAATATATGGTGACAGAGAAGGTCATAGAATTTGGAGTTAGAATAGCAGTCTTCCCTTGAGAAAAGACTTGATAAAAAATAAAAGAGTTGGCATTCCTTCTTCTATACATTTGTCATTTCTTTCTCTGGAGACACAAGAAACAGAGGATTTTCTGAGGTGTGTGTGTGTGTGTGTGTGTGTGTGTGTGTGTGTGTGTGTCTATTCCATTGCATCACTTCTGTCTGTAACCATTCCCCATCCTATGTGTCCTAAATAGCAATCAGTCTGGACTTTAAAAGGTCATAATCTCAGGTACAGGAATCTCTTCAAAGAAATTTCAACTTCTAGTCAGCTTCACCCACATTATGTAGCATAAAAACTAATTGTATTCATCTCTTGAGTTAAATAGTCATGCTAGTCAAAAGAGCTATGGCCATGAAGAGGTGAAGAGGTAGGATTATGGTTTCCATAGTACTCAGAGCCTACTTCTTCAACTGTAGTTCTAGGGAGATGATGGGAGGAGACTTAGCTGAAAAGCAGACAACTTACCTCCTCCATTCTTCATAATTAGTCATTGGCAGGTTTTATCCTTATTTTGTTGATTATAAATCCCCAGGACATGTCCTGAGATCTGACTCATGGTTCTCACATACAAATGGCAAGAACACTACATCTAAGTAAAAAAAACCAGTCATGCCTGGAGAAAAGAAGACATGAAAGCCTTCAGAAAACGTTGTGAGACCAGGAACTTGAAGGCCAAGTTTGAAGGGCCAACTCTTTCCAGGTCTGCTCTTACTAGATATGTGGAGGACTCCATAGCCCAGCTCCATCCGAGTTCTTAGGATGAAGTCGTGAGTGTTATGACTTGGTCAACTGATGGCTGAAGTATTTCAAATTCAGTCTCATTGCTCCTGGCTTTTTCTTAACTTTAAAAAAATACCAATTTTGTTCAGTTACCAGAAATTCTTGGATGAAATCACTGTAATTCTCAGTTGAGGGGTGCTACGTGTAGGCCTTCACTGTGAGGACCACAACTTTCCAAATTCCATGGGCAGCTCACTCCCCCCCCCCACCCCGGCCCATTAGGCTAGTTCCTGCCACTTGCTTTGGTCAGTGAAACAGAAGTAGCTGTGTATTCTTACCACTGAGAAGATTTTGAGTGATCACTGGGGAGACCGACTGTGTTTTCACCCATCTTTTGTTTATACTGTGAAATGTACAAAGGAGAAAAGTTCTTCCACATTCAGGTATTTTTAAGTCAATATTTCTGGCCGTAGGAAAGCAGAAAGAGGGAGGGTCATGTGGAGAAAAGTGATTGCACCAGGCAGAGTGTTTGTTTGCCATTCTTCTCTCATTGTGCTTCATGGCATCCATTTTAACCACTAAGCTGTTGAATTTCTGGGTGGAGAATCACATGGCATGTGAGCTGTCAAGAGTGCTGGGTGGGGGTGGAGAATATGTGCATATAGACATAGAGGGTTCCTGTTGTCAACCTAAGCAGAGCCAGGAGTCACAGTGTGGAAACAAGCAACAGGAGAGAAGCAGAGCTCCATTTACTCAAGAACAATGCAGGGACCACACCCTTCTTCCTGGGCTATATACACACAGTACACCAGCAAAGTCCTAAAGAAGTGAAGTCATAGTTTAAACTGGGCTTGTCTTTGTACTAGCCACTGGCCATCTGGAGCACACAATACAGGGAAATCCATGAGAAGGAAACTCCAGAAAGGTTCAAACATCTAACTTGGATCTGGAAAGTTTAAAGGAGGACAGCAGAAGCAGTTCCTACTTGGAATGGAGATTGTTTACTCTGCTTGTTTGAAACCAGAGCCAATGACCCTAATGGTTTTGACCAGTTCTAAAGCCTCTTTTGTTTTTGTCCAATGGAGCATCTATTTCTGCAAATGGATTTTTATAGATAGCAAGGGCAGGTCTTTTCTTGTCTTCAGGACTGAAATCATATCTTCTCCCAAAGCTATCTGGGGCTATAAGGAGAAAGGGCATTAATTTATAATCATAGATTATAAATGCTTCATTGCTATGCTGATTCCAGGCCTCTTGTTTTGCCAGTGAAGGATCTGGGCTCAGAGGGTACACGACTGGGCAAGGACTGGAGGTCCTTGGGAAGGACCCTGCCCCTGGGAAGGTAGAATGGTTATTGTACCCTGAGGGGAGAGGTGTGAGGAAGTCATGAGGTAAATAAACAAGAACAATGACATGCTTAGGATCAGCCTGTGTTCTACTAGGGGAGGAAGATACACACCCAGATGTGACCAAGACCTGACTTTTTAAAAGGTAGGAGTTAACGAGAGGAAGGGAAAGTCAAGAATTTAGCAGTATTTTGATAGCAATGAGTCCCTTTTCATCTCTCCCTATGCACAAAGTGACACTGAATGCCTTTTCCAGTCTGAGCACAGTCTACCTTCAGTGGGGCTACCTGTTCAAGATGCCATCCTTCAATGTGATTAGCCTTAGGATTCAGGACAAGGACAGTCTCCCACTTGTAATGACCAAGTCCAGAGCATCTGTACTTGGGAAAAGAGCTGAGATTAAAAAGCCATCTTGGCATGGCTGAAAAGCCCAAGCCTCCAGTCCTTGCCCAGTAGTGTAGCCTCTGAGCCCAGATCCTTCACTGGCAAAACAAGAGGCCTGGAATCAGCATAGCAACGGAGCATTTCTTTTACATATTACTGAAGCCTGAGGAAGAATGGATTGCTGTGGTTGAAGCTCCTGTTGGAGCCAGGGCCTTGGGCTCTTTATCACTTCAAGGAGACCTGTGCTGTCTGTACTACTGTCCAACAAATGACCATATCAATCCACAGACAATGCACTGTATCACCCCATTGATGTCAGGTTTGCTCCCATGACTAGCTTTGGCCAATAGGACAGAACGAGATGTTCAGACTGAGTATGAATGATCAAGACAGCTTGGCATCTAGCATTCATGGGATCTGAGGTGTAAACAGTATGTCTGTGAAGCAATGATCTTCATCCTGGTGGGGAGCGGAATGTATGAATATATTTTACTCTTAGGTTGATTAAACTGTAGACCCATGAATAGGATATAAAGGGTTTTTGTTTCATTATGAATTGTTTTGTTTGATTGTTTTTGTTGTTTATTTGTTTATTTTTTGTGAACTCACTGAGATTTGGGGTATGTTTGATACACAGCTTTGTTATTGCAAAGCTTGGTTAATGAACAGTTCCAAAAAATATTCTCAATACCTGTGTATAGACAGAACTTGTATAAGAAAGTAGGAGTCTAAACCATTAAAAAAAATAAAGACAGCAATACTAACAACCCTGTACATACTTCACTAATGTTGAACATGATAAGTAATTGAATTGCTTTCGCAGACTAGATATCTAGTGTTGCTCTTTTACTCAATTGTTTTCCAGTCTGATTTTCCAGAATCTAGAGCACACTGTAAGCTCTCTTAATTACTTAAGTGTACTACTCTTTTAATAGGTCTCACCTAATTTTGTCAACTAGACATAAACTGGGGTCATCTTGGAAGAGGAAGCCTCAACTGAGAAATTGCCTCCATTGGATTGGCCTATGGATGTGTCTGTTGAACATTTTCTTGACTGATGGGGGATGTGGGAGGGCCTAGAACACTGTGGGTGGTACCCCAGACCCCTTGACGAGTGGTTCTGAACTGCAGAAGAAAGCAAACTGAGTAAGCCAAAAGGAGTAAGCCAGTAAGCAACGTTCCTCCACGGTTCTTGTTTCTGGTTCCTGCGCTGACGTCTTTCAAAGTGATCTTGATGTGTAAGCCATCAAGATACAAAGATAGAAAATGGTAAACCCTTTCCCTCCCCCAAGTTGCTTTTAGTCACGGTCTTTAGAATAGTAACAGAAAAGCAAACTAGAGCCATGGTTCTCCTATAAATGATAGTACCTGAATCCAGGTGTGAGACTCTGGTTATTGGCAAACAAACTTAATCAATTCACCTTCTAAACCCCACCTCTCCATTAGCATCACCTTTGTTATAGCGAAAATAATATTTACCAACAGGTGTGTACTGGTTTCATCATGAAGTTTCTAGGGTGAAATAGGATGGAGATCCACAGAGACCATTGCAAAGTGATGGATGGATGACTACACACTGTCCCCTTCCCAGGCTGATGGCAGTATCTCAGCCACTGCAGCCAAGACCAGCTCAGCCAGTGAGGAAAGATGATCACATTCGTTCTTCTAGAAGTAGCTTCACTTCAGCAAAGCTAGAAGCGGTTCAGTCAGATTTTGGTGCCAAGTGCCTTTTGCCAGCCTCCCTCCATGGACTCAATTTTCTCTAGTATGTTCCAGAAACTAGTTCCTGGTTGATATCTGAGCAGGCCAAGAAGGGATTTGTGTCATTTTCCAGAACCATTTATTGAGGACCTTCTGGACAGATACAACAGTATGCTTAGTACCACAATATCTCTACGAGGGCAACCAGACCCATCAAAGTCAACACTAAGTAGGAAAAAAATTCTAGTTTAAAATCCACAGAATTAATTCTTATAATGTAGTTATAATTGAAATGATGGAGGAAAATGTAGTCATAGATTAGACTGGCTCAGTGGTTCTTTGTGGGTCACAATATTACGCATCTCATCTGGAGATGTCTCTTATGATACCTTGAACTTGTAAAAGCAGACCCAGATAAATGAGTACACACAGAGAAGTGGAGCCTTTTCAATTAACACTTGAGGACAGACTCTACTATATATTCAAGTAGTACTAGCATTTGTTTCTTAAAAAATTAATCTTTGGGCATACACTTGGCTTCTAAAATTCCTTTTCTGTTCTTTCCTGACTCAAGTGTTCTTTCTTTACCTCTTAAAAGCCTTGTTATTGATTCTTTGTGAGTTTTAGTTACATCATACACCCTAGCCCCACTCAGCTCTTGTCCCTTTGTATCTGCCCTTGCAACCTCCTGCTTTGGATTTGTAGGACCAGCCCTTTCACACCATCCAGTAGTTCATAGATGGGGTAGATGTTGGGGTGGGTCAACTCAAAGCTGAGCGAGTCAGCCAGCCAGCTCTCCCACATCACCAGGGTGAGCATTGCCCTGACTAGCTCTCTCAGTGCCTTAGTCATTAAGGAGCAAGGCCAGCTCTCCTACTCTCATGCCCTTGGGGTTGGCTCACCCACACCTTTGCCATCAGACCAGCTTTATTGTGCTGCCTAGGTTAGGTGCAATGCCCTGTGCAGCAGGCAAGGGGCAGGACCAGCTCCCCCCTCTCCCCTGCCATGGTGGTGAGGGACTGTGGCAGGGGCTTCCTCATCCTTTTGAGACACTGTTCTGATGGAACTCAGTCTGAAAGCCATGCCATCTCAGCACAATCAATACACTATATTTTATGAGGTCACCTATAGCTGTCCTCACAGGTCCCACACTACAAACAAACCATGTTCTCCTTTAGAGAAAAGATCGAGTTACCACGTAGCGGTTCCAATGATTGTGACAATCAGAACAGGTATTAACTGAGTATTTACCTCAGGCCACATACAACTCCAAAAATTTCACCATGACTAATCACAACTTCCAAAATATCAGTTAATCGTTAGTTTTTCAGACACAGCATAAGAAATCTAGATGACCTGCTAGGGAGATTTCTGACTTCATAGAGTATGGTTTCTGACCAGGGTAAGATGCTTCCTCACAAAGCATTCATAGGGAATTTATAGGGCAGAACTCAGGGGACGCTTGTATAAGAATGAGAAAACATGCATCTTGAGGTGATTACTAACTAAATTGGTGTAGTGCCTTTGGTTAAAGAATATAGGTAACAAACCGGCTCTGACTTCAATACCAGTAAATATCATAGATGTATTTTCTTGTCATGTGACAGTTGTGGCTGTCCTAATTAAATGTGGGCTATACCCTGCACTACTTAATAATTGTAGAAGTTATTATACCCGCCACTACAAGTTGTTACTTCAAGCATCAATAAAAAGCACAAAAAGCATGTCTTTTAAAAACATGTATCCTAATTCTATGTCTTTGGGGGTCAGGATTTTTTTTGTATTGATAATTTATTTTTTGTTTTGTGCATATAAACTATTATTCTTCTGCTATAACGTGGATAAACCTCGGATGTCATGGTAAAAAAAGAACACTGACACAAAGGACCATGATATTTATATCACTTCCTGATGAAGCGTCCAGGACAAGCAAACCTATAGCGATTAGCAGCTGCTGATGGCTGGGAAAGAGAAGTAGGAAATGACTGTCAAGTTTCCTTGTGGTGGGGATAGAGGGATAGGGAAGACGGGGACTGAAGAAAATGTTCTCAAGTTAGATGCTGGTGACTCATTCTGATAGTGTACTAAGACCAAATTGTATCCTTTGAGTGAGTTTGGTAACAGTACAACTACACTCAATTCAACTGTTAAAAGTAAGCACCATAATATACTCGACTGGTCAGAGCTTCCTTGAACTATTTGTGAGCCCACAGTAGGGAGCACAGATGCACAGAAGCCATACCTAGGGCCGGCCTCAATAGGTACCTAGACAGGTTCTATTAACCACTTAAAAAGTGCTAGGCTCAGCAGTGCATGTCTTCAATCTCAGCAGAAGGGCAGGTAGATGTCTGAATTTGAGACCAACCTGATTTACATAGAAGTTTCAGGCCAGACAGGGATACACAGTGAGATCTGGGTATTTCTTTCCACAGTAGCCATTAAACTGTGTTCTCTACCATATTAAAGACAGAAAAACATGGACTAACTTTCTGTCTCACATACTGCTCTTTAGGTTAGTGGTTAGCCTTGAACGAAGATGTTTACTTGGTGGTTTTGCACACCATAAATACTCATGGAAGATCCTCCCTGTCTTTCTCCACACCCTCTCTCACTTCCTCCAAAAAGACATATCCAAAGACGAGTCGTTCTGTCTTGAAATAAATGACAGTGACAATGTCCTCTCCTCCTGTAGACCACCATGGCTCATTGGTGCCCTTCAGTTTAGCTTTACTGGATGCATATGTGGTTCACTGACCATTGTCTTTGGCAGCTTTGGAGGACTGTTTCTATACACGCTGGCAGTTTCCTATCTCATGCACCTACTACTGTATTGGTCAGAGGGCTTCTTTGGGCAATGAAGGGTGGCAGGGCCTAGAGGAACCAGAGGTTTAATAAGCCTGGGTACAATTTACAACCAGTGACAAATCGGACTTGGATTGAGAACTTGTTTTTCTCTCCTGTGGACCATTTATTCTGTGTTCCCAAGAGGACTGAAGACAAAGTGTCCAGTCAGTAGGGTACTCATTAACATACTATCACCTTTCCTCAATTTGTCTCACTGCACACACACACACACACACACACACACACACACACACACACACACTACTTAAACTTGTTCATATCATCTCCAAAACAAACTTCTTTAGACACATGTTCTTGTTTATGGGTTTGATCTAGAGCAACCTCAATTTAATTAAATATGTATGAGATATGGATAGCTAGGCCCACGTAAAGTAGATCTTTAAGTGTGTTGCATTAACAGAGCACCCACCAAGCAGCAAGTCCCTTTTACCACTGGGATGCAGGCTCCACTGTGCACTAATTCTGTCACTGTCCAAACATTTGGGGACACCTGTTTGTTAACTATGAATGTTACATTGAGATTTCCAGTGACAGTATATTTTCAGTTGGCGAGCACAAAGTATACAATTTTAAACTGGCAAATGTTGGTTCAGGCCTAGTCTAAAGGACAGGGCTAGTATGGGTAGGAGAAAAGCTATGGTGAACATTTATACAAATACTATTAACATTTATACTCAGACCCCTGAGGAAGGCTTTGTCATCCCTCTGAGGCTTATGGGGGAAGGTGTTGCCACAATGGATAATGGAGTCCTTGACTGGCCACACATTTGCTTGGAATGTCATTCACACTTGGAGTGGATGGAGGAAGGACCTTCAGTTTCCTCTCAAGGAGTACTTGCCTGTGCTTAGGTTAATCTCATCAGGGGGTGGCCTGGCTACCAGGCTGCACTACTTCTAAAAAACAAGGTGACCATTGGCATAGGACGATGACTGGAGACTACTGGTGCCATGCTAGGTGCCAAAAACAGGATGGTGTAAAGCAACAAACCCTAGTTACCCTTATTCTGGTGCCGTCTATCCTAGAGAGAGATGAGGTAGGCTAGCTGAGCATAAGGCTAGTCAGTTGTGTATCACCAGATTTGACACAGACTCTCTTCATGTGGTTGACTTGTTTGCCTACAAAGTTAAGCAAGAATCAGTCTCAAAGTTTCCAGACAAAAAAGATGGTTTTAAAATGAGGACAAGGATGCCAAACTTTTCCTCTGCTTTTATCTATCCAAGGGGTGACTTGAGGTCCATGTGCAGAGTCAGCAGAAGCAGATTCTAACTCACACTGATATCTTCACTGGACAGTCTTCTTGAGTATACTGGCTGACCATCAGTTCTGCTCACAAAGGACTTGAACATTCCTCCTTCAGGCCCTGAAAGGAGGGTAGAGAATGGATTGAGTCAGGCTTAGAGAGAGAGGCAGGAGTGAACTGATGTCCCTGTCACTGACTCATCTAGCAGCTGCCAGGATTCCATGCCAGGGCACAGCTGCCCCTCCCTTCCTCAGATCTACCTAGGAGGCTGGGAAAAATCTGTATTTTGGAGCCTATGTGGAGAGCTTATGTGGAGAGCTCAGCTCTGCAGCTTTCCCCTTCAGACAGTGATCTTGGAATAGCAACTAGGTTCGTTCAGGGAAGCTTGTTAGAAAAGCAAGAACATGGACCTTTTCCCAGCCCCGCTGAGTCAGACTGGGAACTCTGGGAGATTTCAATGCATCCTTTCAGAAGTTCTGTGTGGGAAGCAACCCCTTAGGGCCTCTGACTACAAAGTGGGCTTGTGTCTCTCTCCCTTGCAGATCTCTTACTGGCAGGATTAGGATTTGGAAGGCACACATCTTGGTTTGGTTGTTGTTGTTGTTGTTGTTTTGTGTGTGTGTGTTCTTGCAAATGCACAAGTGTGTATGTACCCCTAAGGCTTTTCCCCAAAAGAACTAAAGCCAGTTCAGATAAAGCTCATTACTTCCTTCCTCTCTTGTTTACAGACTCATATGAAATTTATATGCAATTTCATAAGATACTGACATTTAGCTTAAAACTAAAACTAATTGCTTTAACCTCTAAAATCTTCGAGACAAACTGATTCTTCAAGGACATGCAGCATTTGTCTACCTTTCCTGCCCATGATGTCCACTTGGCTTGGATAAGGGTCCCCCAAGGCACTCATGTTGAAAGGCTTACTCACCAATCTGTTGTGTGGTGGAAGGTAGTTGAACTTTTAAGAGATTGGACTTAATGGGTTACTGGGTTGTTTCCTTGAAAACAACATTGGGATCCCATCTTCTTCGCCCTCTTTGCTCCCTGGCAATGATTAGGTGAACTACTCATTCCATAACACTCCCTGACCAGCCCCCCCATCCCCCGCACTGTGTTTTATCTGTCAGGCTTTCAAAGCAGCAAGGCCAGTTGACCATTGGGTGAAACCTCCAAAACATTGAGCTAAAATAAACTTTTTCATTCTTAAAGTTAATAGTCTTGGGCATTTTGTTATAGCAATAGAATGCTGATTCTCACAAGTCCCTGTCTCCTAGAATTCTATGCACACACCATAGCAGATGCCAAGTGACTTAATCAGTTAATAATTTAACAGGGAAATGACTGAAAATTGCAGGCTCCAATTATTAGAGAAAACACAGGGATTCATAAATTTGATTAGAATAGGAAACCTTTCTTTGAATTTTTAATACTAGATATTGATTAAAAAATAGAACAAACTTTTATGTACTGTACTCTCCAAAACCAGGAGAGATGTAGATTAGTTCCATTTTTTCTTTTCTGAAGTCAGTAACACGCTTATGTTTCGTTTCCTACAGGCAGAACCCTGAGGCAAGTATTTGAGAATGCTTGTCTTATTTTGTGTGTGTGTTGTGTGTATGTGTGTGTGTGTGTGTGTTTAGAAAAATCACAATAAGGCCATGAGCTGGGCAAGAATATGGCTTTGGTAATGTCTGGCTGAGGCTTGAATCACAGAGCACTTTGAAGCATGACTCATCCTACTGAGTTGCATCACTTGAGGTTGAGCCAAGGCTGTCTTCACACAGGCCCGTCATTGACTCTGAGCTGCTTACAGAAGAGAGGGTGAATCTAGGCAAGGCAGTTTCCAACGATGGGAGCAGCAGTCCAGTCAGAAATCCCTACAGCAGGCCTCCACTTGTGGAAGTGGAGGTGGCAATGGGGAATGCTAATACCAGTGTCTACCCCAACATCCATATGGTATGAAATGTTGACATTCCTGGTCCATGGCATTGTGCTTCAGAGGATCTGGCTTCTTTGCTGTAACCCTTTGTATATACAATTTACATCCCTCACCGTACAAGTGATTGAGCTATGTTCAACAAAAGTCTACTTGTACAAACTAAGGTGGCTGCAACACTGGCCACAATAACCTCACTGGCTCACAGTAGCACAAGCAGCTGATCACTGAGACATCATTGTATATCACATGGTAACCTAGTAGCATCATACTCTTCCTTACACTGTTGGTAATTGCCACCGAGGTAGATAGCTCCTAGCTTTGGCTTAAAAAAAAAAAGTTTCAAAGAATCTTTGGGATTCTCATCCAAGCCTCTCTAACTTGTCATGTCATTAAGGTGACATTCCTAATGTGGCTCCCTTCCTTCCTTCCCATGTTGGATTTCCATCCTGCTCCTGTTCTGGACACACCCATGAGGCGAGGGGGCTTTTTCCTGAACACCAAGTACTAAGGCAATAAGGATGAAGAAGCCCTGGGCTTATCGCTCTCCTTGATTAGTTGATTACTTAAGCAGCAGCCAGATGCTGAAGCTGCCTTGGCAGGCATCCACAGTGAGGAGCGGGCACACCAAGCCCTCCCAGTGAACCCCTGCCATTGCCAGGCGGGGAAACATCCTTAAGTCTCAAGTGGCTTTCAGACGTGCAGATTATGATTCTTTTGTAATCACCTTAGATGACCTGGTGCTGGGAAGGTGGCCTGCTTTCAGGCTACACAAAACCTGGAAATGGCTTTTACCACCTTGCAAATTAAGCAGGATGCTTAAGTCAGAATAAACAGGAGGCAGCAACTTTCTTTCTCTCTTTCTCTTTCTTTCTTTCTTTCTTTCTTTCTTTCTCCCTCCCTCCCTCTCTCTTTCTTTTTTCTTTCTTAAGGAAACAGTTTCTTATTTTTTACTCAATTTTTCTCTCATCTGTTTTCTGCTCTCACCAGGCTAGGATCGCAGAATGGTGTCCCACATTGTGTAAGTAGAAAACAAAATCCTCTACTTGCAGCCCTTGTGATTCTGCAACAAAGCCTGAGAATTCACAGTATGGGACTCTCAATGTAACAATTTTATTTTATCATCTAGATAGGCACCCACTGTATGTCTGATCACTATGTCTATCACATATAAAGAATAGAATTAAAAAATTTTATTGTCCATTCCACATCCTCTGCAGTGTTGACTACTAATAAAAGATGACAGAATTCTTGGGAAGTTTTTGATTTATGTACAGACATTCAGGGGTCCCAAGTTCTTTCTCTGAGAGTAAATTATTGAGTTGTCAAGTTGTTAGTGAATGAAAAAAAATTCAAAAGGAAGACATGACAGCTCCTAGGTATGGTAGATGAAAAGGTTTATTCTAGATACAAGGAAGAGCATAGCCAGAGGCATCTGGGAGTGTCCAAAGTGAACAGGACCTGACTGAGCTGGTCCATGTGAGGAGAGAGGGGAAGAGAGAGCAAGAGAGGGAGCACTGACCAAGAGAGACAGCCTGGGTGAAGAGATTGGCCAAGAGATAAAACTTCGAAGCATGCACAAACTTCTGGTTCCACCTCCAGCATAGTATGAACTGGCCAGGATAGCAAACACTGGCCCAGAAGTAGAGATAAGAAGTTTGAAGGGCATTCTTGCCTACGTTGTGAATTTTAGTCCAGCCTAAGATCCATGACACCTTGTCTAAGAGACAGAGATAGAGGGAAGGGTAGATACAGAGAGAGAGAGAGAGAGAGAGAGAGAGAGAGAGAGAGAGAGAGAGATGCAGGGAGAGAGGGAGGGAGGGAGGGAAGGATGGAGATATATATATATATATCTCCATCCTTCCCTCCCTGGAGAGAGAGAGAGAGAGAGAGAGAGAGAGAAGAAATACAGACAGAGAACACAGGGAAGGAGACAAACAGTTCACTAGTTCACGTTAACCCAGTGTATCCAGTATTTTGGAAAAATCACCTCACTATGTCCTCTGACATGAGGAAATATCACTTTCCCAAGTGTCCTCAGGGAAGCCCCTTTGTCCCTTATTTCCTGAAGGGAACAGTGTGTGCATCTGAGAGGGTTTCCTTCTCCCTCTGCCTGAACAGTGATGAAAGCAGCCTCAGTAGCCCGTGGACGCAGTCAGCAGGAATCTACACAAATAGCCAGCTGGCGCAGTGTGGCCAAGAAAAGTCCATGCTCCTTAGTAAGCTGTCCCCAGCTTTCATCATGACAAGTGCTTTCTACAGAGGTTGCACCAGCATCTGGAGGGCTTATTGTGGATTTTAAGGAGAAAGGAAGGGTTAAGTGGAAGTGTTTAGAGATAAGTCAGAGGGGCCAGTTCTTCCAGCCCACCTGCCTCCTTGGCTTCTCCTTAACCCAGAGCTCCTTCACCTCAGGCAGGCTGACCCTGTCTGCATTAGAATTTAGCCTCCAACCCTGTTGTACCTGGCTTACTTTCAGCCTTTTGGAACACACTGTGCTTGACTCGGACTTGTCACAATCTAGATGCTCTTTTCATGAAACAATCGGACAGGAAACACTCCGTGGATGTGACTCAGTAGATAGCCTGGGCTAACCTAACTTTTATTTTCTTCTTTCCCCACTCTCTTCATCAAATCCGTTCTCTTTTCACACATGGAATCCCGGAGGAGCTGAATCGGTGTTCCACGGTGGCATCACGTGAATAATTTCAATGTACAGTTGGCCCGAGTTCGACTCTTAATATTTCTCTTATCCAGACAGGCTCCTGTGCCCACTTAGCCACCACTTAACTGTCCACTCTAGTCATCAGAGGAGCCCGCTGTGCTGATTTGTATCAGAGATTAGTTCTCCCTGTCTGCGAACTTCATAGATGTGTCTGGTTTCTTTTACCTGCTATAATATATTTTGAGACTCGGTGGATACACTTCAAATGACTGGAGTGTGAGCAGCACTGAGTTTCTGGACATTTCTCTGATCGTTGTGAATCTTCTAAAGTCTCAGCGGAGAGAAGAGGAGATCTAAGGAAGAGAATTTGCTGAGACCTCCCCATGTTCTTTCCAAGGTCAACACTTTGTCTGAGTGTACACTGCGATTGGAAATGGAGATTGCTGGGTTCCCTACAATTCCTTGACAAAGGATTATTGCCAAAGCCAAGGCCACAATGTTTAGAGAAAGCCTCCCAGGGGTTCTTGCAGCTGTCTCCTGGAGGTCCTGCCCCTCTGTCTCTCCAAAGGCTGGCCTTGGCTCTCAGCATGGGAGACTTGCAGGCCCCATTTCCTGCCCAGCCTTAGGGAATCTCCTTCCTACTTCACTCCTTTCCATCCCCCAACCACAGGAACCTCTCCGTCCCCACCCTTTTCCTTATCAAACGTTTAGGATTAAATTGTTTTCTTCCAGCTGCTTTCCTGTTGGCCTTGCCTGGCCCAGACCTGAGACAAAAGAAAACAATGAATGGCCTTCTCTGCTGGCCACTCCAGCCAGTGCCCTTGGGGCTTCGGAGTAGCCCTTTTACCTCTTTAGTTTTATCTGATATTCCTCATTTTATTCCCTGCACTCCAGTACTATGGCCTTGATACTAGAGTTATTAGGGGTAGAGCCTGAACCCTGATAGCCCTAATATGCCAGATTTGGCCACTTGCTCTCAATAAGCTAATTAAACACACAGCAATAGTGAAAAAAAAAATCAGAAAAAGGAGATTTAGTTAGTGTGGTTACACTGGGAAGCAGGAGAAAAACCATCACATGACTCCTGAAGGTTTGCCTTCTGAAGTCCCTGTTAAGTCTCAAACTCAGGACAAATGGCTAACTGAGGTGCTTGTCTAACAAATCCAAGTGGAAGCTTGCTGAAAGGTTCTCCCAACACCCCAGTACCTGTTAAGAGTCATCCTGACTGGCATATTCCATCCCTACCCTAAACTCTCCAGGGACTGGGTTTTTCTTCCCACAGCTACTCTGATCCCTATATAATCTTAGCCATTTTGGATCCAAGATACATTTTTGATATTCTTGGCCTCTTGGCCTCTTGGCCTCTTGGTCTGTGGCTCCTCTCTTACACCCCCTCTCGTCTCTGTCTTCTTTTTCCTCTCTTGCTTCCCATCCTCCATAGCCTAGTTCAGTCAAGACCCTTCCAGATGCCTCTGACTATGTTATCTCTCATATCTACAATAAACTTTCTCCTCTAACTATACCCAGAAGCAGTCACCTCACCCTCTCTTCCTAGTTCCTACATGAGGTTTAAGGGAGGGACAGAGTTATGGACAGCTAAGTCATAACTTACCCTGTCTATCTTTCACCTACTGTAGTCATAGCTCCAGTTTCTCTTGAAAATGTGTTCTTCTGTTTCTTTACAATTGTACAAAATGTCCTCCAAAGAACATGTTACTCCTTTGGCTGGCACCCAGCTTCAGTCTTTTCCTTCCCCCACAATGAGATCTGGAGAGAAATACCAATTTCTTAGAGACAATTATTTTACTAGTCTGGTAGCCAAAAGGAAGGGCATAGTTGTCTCTTTAGCATATTTTCATTACTACCAACTTAGCTATCCTCTGTCTCTGGAACAGTTAAAAGTTCCACCCCTTCTTTAGAGTCTTCTCCATAGCTTCTTTTGTGTGGGTCATTCTTGTCCTTAAGTGGCTGGCTTTCATTCAGATCGTAATCAAAATGTCATCCGCATAGACTAGAAAAGCCATTGTTCCCAGTTCACTGAACCTACTTCCCCTTCACATGTCAAAGATGGTTTTGCAGCGTTACTTCCCAGTAACTATTTTGTCTAGTTCATTTATTTCTTTGTTGATTCATTCATCTATTATTATCTTACTCCCACCTTAGAATGTGGGCCTGGGAGAATGGAAGCCTCGTCTGTGATACCCACGATGTCTACTAGTTATCATATTGCCATAATAAAACTGTGTAATGAACTAACAACCTCAGTGTCAGAAACAGACATCTATTCATCATCCACTTTCATGTCAGCAACTTAGATGGCATGCTGGTACAGTTCTTATGCTTAATGAGTTACTGCATCTAGTCTTGGGGTAGGGGGTGTGTTCTATCAGCTGGTGTGACCAGGCTAGGTGACTCTGCCTAAGGGCTTTAGGAGGGACGCACTATTGAGAAGCCTCAGTGAACAAGTAAGTTGCAAGACTTTGTCATGGCATAGATGTTAATATCTACTGGCAAAAGAAGTCACAGTGAACAACTACAGACAAATAACTCAAAAAAGATTCTGAGTTTGTTCAAGGAATTCAAAGGAAAAAGTGAACTCCCAAATGACTATCAAGAGAATACAAACACCTGAATGAAATGTGGAAATCAATACAATATACTAAAGAGGTCTTCTGCATAGACATGGGCATACTATAGAAAAAAACTGGAAATTAATTGCACAATAAGTTAAATAAAACATTGTGCAAATCCTCCCTATAGATTTGACCAAGAAGAGGACAGACTATCTTAGTTAAAATAAAATAAAATAAAATAAAATAAAATGAAATAAAATAAAAAACAAAAGCCTGCATGGCTTCCCAGAAAGTAAGGAACCTGACTCTGCTTGCTTAGACTCAGAACACCTCTGTACCAGGAACCCAGCCTGTCCAGACTCCTAAACCCTTCCTCCCTTCCTTAGACTACCTCTGCTTCTTGAAACATCACTCCAGGAACCAACCGCTGGCCTTTGTCACCAGACTAGCCTACAACTACCAGGTATCTTGTTGCTGGTGTCATGGTGTCCTGAAGCAGCAGCTACAGCTACCTCATAGTTGACAGAGATGTCATAAATACATACACTTTGGACAAAAGGTAGGCTAGGAAATGACGATGCTAGGAAAATCGGATATTGACATATAGAAGAGCAAATTCTTAATCAATTCTTATTTCTTACCCTGCACAAAGATTAACTCCAAATGGATCAAAGACACCTCTGCAAATCCTGAAGCAGCTAGTGGATAAAGCATGAAAAATACCTTGAGATAAAGGTGCAGATAGAACTCTAGCTACCCAGGTAACAAAGTTAGTAATTGGAACTTTGTGAAATAAAAGGTGTTTATGCAATGAAGTAAATAGTTAACTTAGTGAAGAGTCTGCCTACAGACTCAGATTGGGGAAAAAAACCTTGCCAGCTATATGTCTAAAAAGGATTAATATCTAGAGTATACAAAGAACTCAAATAAACAATAGCAAGAAAACAAATAATACATTTAATAAATGACCTCTGGAACTCAAGACAGAATTCTCAGGAGAAGTGTAAAGATACAATAAGTGTTTTAAAAAGTGTTCAACATTCTTAGCCATCAGGAAAATACAAGCAAAAACTACTTTGGCATGTTTATCTCACCATGATCTGATGGGCATCATCCGGAAGGCAGAGGAGAAATTCTGAAACGAGTGTGGGGAAAGAGGGACCTTTATTCACCATGGGTGGGAGTGTAACTGAGGTAACCACTATGGAAATCAGTGTGGAGGTGTCCCAGAAAGCTAAATACAGAGCTACCATATTACCCAGCTACACCACCGCCAGGGTGTACACTCACAGGACTCCTTCCTACCGTAAAGATACTTCACAGCCCTGCTTGCTGCTGACCTATTCATCATAGCAGAGCGGTTGCATCAGGCTAGATAACTGGTGAACAGATAAGAGAAGTGTGGTACGTGTGTCCAGTGGAACTCTTTTCAGCTGTAAAGAAAAGAGAAATAGTCAGGAAACTGTCTGGAAGTGGAAATGTGTTATTAAATTATATAGTTCCGGCTCAAAAAAGACAAACGCCACATATTCTCCCTCGTTTATGGATCCTAGTTTCTAACCCTTAAGTGTGTGAGTTTTATGTGTGGGTAAGTGTGGATAGGGAACAAGAAATTAGAAATGAGACCAGCAGAGGGGAAAAAAGAGCCTTAAAGGGAGAGGAGTAGGGAAAGCAATGGAATACATGTGATCTGAACGTGGGCAGCGGGTACAGGGGATGGAGGAGTTTGAGCAGGGACTGGGGGTGGGGACATGGGGGAAGGTCAGAAAAACTAAGTAAGCATGAACATATCACGAGGAAATATGTAACATTGCAAGCCAATAATAAAAAGTGAGAAAGAAAGACACACATATGTACACACACACACACACACACACAGAGACACACACACACACACAGCCATACCCTGCCTGACACACAACTTTCAGGGCTACTGCGGTAATCATTCTAAACCTTCTTAGATTGTTGTAAGCATCTGATGGCCTAAAATATCTTATCTAAAATTCTAACATTGATTGTTGTACTTAGCTAAAGTATCAGCTCACAGAGTAATCTGAAATTAGGGAAGAAATGACTGGATTTTTCTTCAAAGTGTGTTTTTAGAAAGGGGAATAAACAGAAGAGAAAATATTGATAGATGGTCAGGGTTAAAGCTTCATTTCTTGTTCATTTCTCCAGAACTACAGATGATTATCGGCAGCAATCCATGAGACTGTCTTCAGTGGGAACGCTCTGTCTGATAGCTTTGCTACATTATGAGACAATTTTTCTAAGCGACAGAAAGTAATTAAAAGGTATCACAGAAAATCAATCTGCCCAGTTAATCTTGCCACTTCCAAACCCAGAAAGAACTTCCTGATGACTTCTTTCTCCGCTCCACCATCAGACATCAGGAACAGTTTTACATTTAGACACCAAGTGTGGGTGTCTCCTTTCTGGGAAGTAGTACAGTAAATATTTTTATCCTTCTGGGACATGTATTCTCTATTGCAGCTACTGAACTCTTGTCTTTGTAGGCTTGAGTGGTGCTAACTGAAATGCCCATTAGTGTATGATTGTGTCCTCAGACACAAAATGATTTGGAAAAACTTGAGCAGACTATGGCATTGACTGTGGTATACAACGCTGTATTTTTGAGTCCTACAAGGAACTAGGCATTCTTGGGAAATTCTTTAGGGAAAGCATTTCAGAATGACTAATTTGAGATATAAAATCCTTTTAAAAACAGAAAAAAATCTCAGTCACCCCTCAAATGAACAAATGAACAAAAAATATGATAATTTTACTTAACAAAGAATAGTTTTGAAAACCTGGATTTTTATGTCAAGGGAATCCATGGATTTCTCTCAAGAGAATGTTGATTGGCCATCTCAGTGTGGAGATTATAAAGGAGCTGTTGTGTTTGGACGGGACAAATCTTTTTGTTTGTCCTCTCACCAGTTCTTCTGAATCCCTTGAAAATGGCAAGTTCTCTTGAACAATTTATGACCCACTGTTGTGGTACAAGAAGAAATGTCCCTTGCTCTCTGGAAGTAACATTTAGCACGTGAGGACCTTGATTCTCAGTAACATTTTCATTTTAGATCAACAACACTTAGTGTAAGTGTGTCCTTTGCAATTCTTCTTCTTATTATTCTTTAATCTATTTTTACAGTCCAGACTTTATCGCCTACCCCTTCTACCCTCTGACTGTTCCACATCCCACACCTCCAACCCTTCCATCTCCAAGAGGATGTCCTCACTTCCCTCCCACCCCACCCGACCTCCCCACTCCCTGGGGCCCCAAGAGTTAGGTGTATCTTCTCTGACTGAGTCCAGACCCAGCAGTCCTCTGCTGTATATGTGTTCAGGGCCTCATATCAGCTGGTATTCTGCATGGTTAGTGGTTCAGTATCTGAGAGATCCCAGGGGTCCAGGTTAATTGAGACTGCTGGTCTTCTTATGAGGCTACCCTCCTCCTCAGCTTCTTCCAGCTTTTCTCATTCAGTCACAAGGGTCACCAGCTTCTGTCCACTGGTTAGGTATAAATGTCTGCATCTGACTCAGCTTCTTGTTGGGCCTTCTGAGGTTCAGTCATGATAGGCCCCTGTTTGTAAGCACACCATAGCATTAGTAATAGTGTCAGGCCTTGGAGCCTCCCCCTGAGCTGGATATCAACCTGGACCTTTCACTGGACCTCCTTTTCCTCAGGTTCTTTTCCAGTTTTGTCCCTGCAGTTCTTTTAGACATGAACAATGCTGGGTCAGAGTTTTTGACTGTGGGATGGCAATCCCATCCCTCTACTTAATGCTGTCATTTTACTAGAGGTGGGCAATTCTTAAAAGATAAATAGTATACAAGTGTATTATTTGTTATCTAAGATTAGTATCTAACTATGCTGTCTGTATTTCACTTGCTACCCTATCTGGACCACTTTAATATCTTGGTGCCTCAGTTTGCTCATCTGTAGAATGTGAGAAATAGCACCCATGTAATAGGAGTGTTGTCAGTTCTACTGAGATTAATACAACTTTAATTTAAAACACATCAATGAGACCCTAGCACATAATGAGTATAGAAGATGACCCATTACCTGCCTCCAGTTATTTTATTATCTGATTTGTATTAGCAGCACATATAAACGATGATGTAATTTTTAAGACTGGATTGTGTCACCCTCCAGATTTATAAATTGAAGTCTGAATTCCCAGTGTGTCTGACTCTGAGGTGTAATTAAGGTGAAGTAAGGTCAACATTCAACTCACATCTTTACAGGAAGAGTGTGATGCTCCTGGCATGCATCTGAGGAAAGGCCTTGTGCATGCATGCTGTGAGTGAAGAAAGAACCTGCAGGGAAACCACACCTACCAGTGCCTGTGAGCAGCCATGCTAAGGAGGAAAGCTGCTGTTGTTCAAGTCACTGGAGAATTTCCTTATGTCTGCCTTGGCCCGTAATGCAATACCCAGTCAGACAACTTAACAACATCTTTCATAGGCTAGCCAACAATTAAGATGATGTAGTAACCCTGAGTTAAAATGGTGCAATGATAACAACTTTGTCTGATGACTCCTGGTACTAAATATACTTTTTACAAATTTCTTATTTGTGTCCTTTGTTTCAGTTCTTTTGATATTTGTACCTAAGTTCCACCTTCCTTTTTAGTTTTTATTTTGAAATCATAAGGTGTTTCCACCCTGGAAAGCAAAGTTCCTTGTGGAAACACAGCTTTGGCCCCAAGCAGCACAATTCTAGCCCACATATAGAGCCAACACTGGTTAGCATTGTAAGCTCCCTTTACTATAAATTGCTTCTCTTTCTTCCCCCCCCCTCCCCTTCTGCCACTGAGATTAATAAACTAGATAAAGAGTGGGCATTGACTTGTGTGTGTGTGTTTTTTAGCTAGACAGGAAGTGAAATATGAAGCTCATCAATATTCAGAGACAGCGCCTATGTGCAACATGCGGTGTTGACCGACTCTGTGTGGGTAATATGCATCTGTGCTATTTCACATCATGTTGGTGTTCTTGTAAATCATTTTTATATGTTTGTAAACACTTTGATATCTAAACAATCTTCTGTCTCCTGTAAAAATATAGTTTCTTTTGCATGCCTTAAAATACCCTCATAAACACAGGATTTGCTTCACAATGATGCAGGAGTAGGAACTCAAAGGAGGAGGGAAGTGTGGATGCAGCCGTTAAATGGGCACACAGGGGTTTATTGTGACTTTCTGTTACTTTGAAGTAATAGAATATTTACATTATTACAAACATCTATATTATGGTAGGTGTCCAACTCTCCTCTCCCCATAAGAAATAGAATTACATATCTGTGACTTTTGCTATTTGACTGTATCGTGCCTTTCCTTTTGCCAGGCACTGGTAAGCCATTTCTCAGAGAGGGGGTCAGGACAGTCTTTAGCCAATGGAATGAGGGTAGTCCTGATATTGACAGCATGCATGCAGACACACTTTGCATATATAATTTGTATATTAATACTGACCAATAAAATGTGCCTATTTGTAGGATACACATAATGTTTATATATGTATGAATATATGTATACATATATGGATACAGTTACATATATGTATGTGATGTGTATGATATATATATGTATATATATATATATATATATATATATATATAAACATATATGTGCCCACATACACTGTGAAATGGCTAAATCTAGACAGTTAATACAGAGACTTTAAATATCCATCATGGTAGTCTTTAGATTTTTGTTTTCTGTCTTTTACCATAAGAAGACTGGGTAGCATCTTTATATTTTTTTCCTGGAACGAAAAAACCAAGAATCATACCCAAACTCAATTCACATTTTGAGGGCTAGCTCAGTCCAGACTGGCTGAAAATGACCAAACATCAGCCAGTTTATAGGCTGTGAGTGAGCCATAAATGTTTGCTTTTCAAACCATTGGTATCTTAGAATGGTTGCAGAGAATTATATGGAAAAAACTAACACAAAATCATAGCTTCTTTTTATGTGTATGGAAGTTCTGCTTGAATATATGTTTGTGTAGCATATTCATGCAGTGCCCAAGGAGTCCAGAAGAGGGATCAGACCCCTTGAAACAGGAGTTAAATATGGTTGTGAGCCATGATGTAGGTGCTGGGAATTGAACAGAGGTCAATTGGAAGAGCAGTCAGTGCTTCTAACCCCTAAGCCATTTCTCTAGCTTCAGAAACAATTTCTTCAATGAAGAAACATATGCTTAAAAATTGACTCAACATCGACAATTCCACACTATATAAAGTTAACCTTAATCTAAACTTTAGATTAAATACTGTAGAATCTGAAGTATTTCTATTCTTGTTTGAAGTCCATCTATACCTTCTTAACAAATTTGAGAGCTAGCAATTGATTATACCATTGTCCTTTAGAGCCCTGCTTTATTTGTGGTGATTAAGAAAGTAACTTGGGGTCTTCCTGACGTTTTGTGAAAGGCTTGGGACCCACTCAATGTCTGTTTCATGAGAGAAAGGATGCAATGAGGCTTCTGGACAGAACTCAGAAGCAGGAACAATAGCTCATCTGCTCCTCAGGGAATGAGAATCAGAGCTGAGCTGAAGCCAAAGAGCCAGTGTAGTTGACACCTATGTTCGTCCTGTGTCACAGACTTGGGGAAGGGTCACTTTTTCATATTTTAGACATTGCAGTTTTTGTATTCATGATGACAAATTTCTTCAGATGACAAAGTATCTTGTCTTATAGCATGAAGCATTCCAGTGCATGAAAGCCATGTGTCCAAAGTGGGTGGAGCTTTTAACCTTCATCTCTCTGTTCATGGGGCTGCAGCCCTGACCTCTCCTCTGCTCATCTGTGTTTCTTTCTTAAAATATTCCAAATGGTGTTCTCTTTCCACATTTCAACAAGTGTTTGGTGTGTTGTCTTAGTACAATGGAGTTTGGCAAGAAGATTCTATTTTTCCACTTAGCCTTAGTGTCTGAAAAGGGGGATAGAGGTCTTGGATAAGTATAGTTTAGCTGGGAGATGATCCTAAATATGCTATGAAGGGAGCCAATGAAGGGTGAGCTGGCTCTTACTGTGGCACTGGAGTCACTGGAACCTCTCTGTGGTGTTACAGAAAACACATTTGTTTTCTATTTCCTTACTTTATAGAACTCATTTTAGACTGGGCCACTGAGGATTTTCCAAGCTGTCTCTTGTTTCTGAATTCTGGAAGGTTGCTTGTCCTAGGGCCATTAGGTTGCCAACTTCCTTCCTGCATTATAAGTGGGCTGTGCTTATTCTCCGAGATCACAGAAAGCCCTGGAGCTGGGAAAAATGAGAAGCAGCTGTTTTGGTTGGGGATCAGGAGCAAACCATACACAAGTGACTTGGGGACCCATTGAGAGGATACGGGTGAGACAAGCAACACAGCAGAGAATTTTTATTTTACTAGTTCAGAATGGGTGTACAGAGTGCCAGTGTTCAATGTGCACAACCTCTCTAAATCTGAAGGTTGAAATCGTCCCCACTAAGGGATGATGTTGTGTGAGGCCTTTGAGAAGTGATTAAATCATGATGATGGTCATTGTGTATGGGATTTGTCTTTAGGACAGAGGTCACAGAGAGTCCTTGACTCTTCTGCCATGTGACACTCTCTATAGTAAAAAGACAGTGTTTGTGAACCAGAATGCAGATCTCCCTTTCCAGACCTCAAAATTACAAAAAATAAGTTTCTCTTTGAAAGTCATCCAGTCTATTGTCATTTTTTTTTAATAGCAGCCCAAATGGAATAGACCAGAACCCCTATCCAGTGTTTCTATGGAGTTTCCTCTTCCTCTCACCTGGTATCCTTCAAGCCCTGGAAATGAATGAACTAAAGACCACAATGCAAAGTAAGAATATTCCATCCATTCACCCTGTTTCTCTTCTCAAGGCCCATCTCTTCCCCATAGAAACAAACAAAGATCCAGTAGGTAGAGGAAGGGAGACTTGTGTCTGGAAGCATCTCTTATCTCCAGCCTGTACTCTGCCCCTCCTCCTTTTTATTACAATGGTTGGACTAAGTTTGCATGATTTTACAGTTAAGTGTCTGTCATTTTTATCATCTTCTACTTCAGTTTTATTGCTCTTGGCATCTGTCAGGCTTCCCCAGCTTCATCTGGAAACAAAAAGCATCCTGTATATATTAGTGTTCTCTAAAACAACATTCAGAATCATTCCCACACAAGGCACTGCAGCCAAGTTGTCTGGGATATTTGGTGAGAAGACTGAAAAAAGGCATTTTTAATTGCATAAAGCTTGTATACTACTGTCCTGGTTATTTGTTTGTTTGTTTATTCATTCACTCATTTTTTTTATTTTGTTGTTTGTTTGTTCGCTTGTTTTTTATGAACTTGATACAAGTTCATTAAAAAAAAAATCAAGAAAATTTCCCTGCCAGACTGACTTGTGGGAAAACCTGTGTACATTTTCTTGATTAATTACTTATATGAATGTTATCACTACTGAGCAGGAGGTCCTGGGTTACATAAGGAAGCAGGTTGAATTATATATGTACATTTATGTACTAAATTGCATTTATAATAGGTGCTTTTAGATAGATAATAGTATGATTCCTATGACATCAGACTTTTATGCCTCTACCTTATTATATAGTTACCTTCCTCCTCCTTAATGTGTGTCCTCATTTTTCTGATATCCTCTATCAGATTCCCCCTTTTAATGGCCCCTGTCACCTTCACAGTCATACTTTTTCCCTTTCCTAGTCTCATCAGTGACTCTAGGTTTTGGAGCTACTGCCTCTGAAGAGAGAGAACGCATGACTTTCTCGGTCTAGGTCACCTCACTCAATATGCTCTTTTCTTGTTCTAACCATTAACCTGCAATTTTCATGATTTCATTCTTATTTTTAGTTGAATACTATTCCAAAATGTACATATGCCATATTTCATTATCAATTTACCAGCTGGAGGATATTATTCCCCATTTTTCAGCTATTGTGACTAGAGCAGCAATTCAGGTGGAAGGAAAGTCCCTTTCATTTGCAGTACCATGCACTTCCAACACAGGCACAAAGGACCTGTGGTTGATATGACCTGAAAGCCTCCTCCGTGAGGACTACCTTTAAAGGTACAAGAAAGCACCATTCAACCTTACTCATCTATGAAACCTATGACCAGTCTGGCATGGCACAAACACCCTAAGGATGCAGTTTTGGCATACATGCCTTGGTTGTAACAATCAACTCTCTAATTAGACTTAAGACCTGTTTAATAAGAGGGAAACCATTCCTAGTGTGGGAAACATAACCAAGTACCCAAAGATAGTGAAGACTTGGATCTTGGAGGAGAAACTACACCCTTCATTTTATTAAACTAACATAATTCCTAACTATATTCTAAATATTTATTGCTATACACACAGATAATTTTAGTTCTCTCATCCTTGTCAAACAAACTTCTCTTTGCAATGCACAGGGACTAGTACGGAAAACCACAGTCAAAATGCAGAGTTGTGGACCCTAGTCCCTAGTGATACATCTACAACAAAACTTATGCACCTGAAGATCATTGTAGAAGAGTAGGCAGAAAGACCATTAGAGCCAGAGGAATAGGAAGTTTGCGGTGAGAATGTGTATCTTAGAAATAAATGTCAGAAGCACCTTCGGGTCTGCACCAGTGCCCTGAGCAGTCCTAGGGTACCAGCTCTGCACCCAATCCCAGAACACCCAGAGGAGGTTGGACTCCCAGGAACTCTAACAAGCCCAAGATTGTAGGATGCAGAAGAGCATGGTGGCTGCCAGAGTGGCGGGTAAAACACACTGATGCTGGGACAAAGAATGATGCTGACCTGTGAGCTTGCTGAGTGCCCTGACAATGGTGACTAGGAAGCTATATTGGACATAGGTTCCTGACCCACCTTTGCTTGCCTATATCCCAGATGGGACAAGCTGCCTTGCCACAAGTTTTTAGACCTTGTGGAACAGAGAATCAAAAAGAGAAGTTATAATGACAGTTATATTTTTCTTAAATGTGACCAGTTATTCAGACTCAATCATGGACTGGTCAAGAAATCAATCCAATATTGGAATTAACAGTCTTCATTTGAAAGGCTTGTTCTGGACATTTTCAGAGACATATTTGGAAGTTAGCTGCAGTTCTCTATATTATGTTAGCAAAAGATAAAGTTGGGACAGGATCTAGATTTCAAACAAGTGTTAGTACATGTGTTTAATTGTCAAGTTAAAATTACTTTTGTTTCTTCTACAGTACTTAATGTAAGTTGCATTGATTGTACACTTTCTAATTGTGTTAGTGTGTGAAACCTGGCATGTCTATTTTGGAGGTCTATCAACCAGCTTTTGTTTTATTATCCTGAGTATTACAGAGCCTTAGTATTCTGAAAAAGGCTTTCAAGTACTAGAAGAAGTGAGTCAGGCTTTAAGCAGAAGCGAAAGGGTAGTGGGCTTGATTATTGCTGGTATAACAGCTTTAATTACATTAATTGCTAGTACTACTGCTTCTGCAATTGCTTTGACGCAAAAAGTTAAAACAGCTACTTTTGTTAATCATTTGGCAAAAAAATGTTACTAATGTGTTCAGTATATAAGAGGATTTAGATAGGCATTTGGAACAATGAATTGATTCTCTTTATGCTATTCAAATTATTGGAAGGAGGTTTGGAGTTTAAGAGTAAGGAACCATGTAGAGTGTGATGCCAAATACCATTGGATTCATGTTATGTCTAAAATTTACAATGATAGTCATTATAATTAGAAAAAGTTTAAAGACCCTTGTAGTTTATTTGGCATAATTCTAACACCTTTCTGGATGTTTTAACTTTGCATAGTGAGCTATTGAATTTAAAGAATGCTGCTGTGCTGAATGTTGATGTGGCAGATAATGCTGATAAAATTACCCATGGCCTGAGAACAGTATTTCTATTTTGGTTAAGCTTCAAGAATGGCATATATAGCTTGATCATGCTAGCACATTTTGTCCTGGGAATACTTTTATTCCTGCCAATCATGTTAAAGCTTGTCTTTAGCAACAGCAACATGTTGGCAGCCAAAGTACATGGCTTGAGACTGAAAATGGGCCCCCAGACAGAGTTATTAATTTAATAGGTTGGCAAACCATGGACAAGTAGGATTCTACACAGATCCTTACCAACCTTAGACAGAAGTGCTTTTGATAATGCATATTCAAGGATGGGTAAGGAAGGCATTCTTGTCAGAATGAGCTAAGACAGGCTCAGTCTTGTTTATGAAATAAAAAGTGGGGAGTGGTAGAGACCTTTTGGGGCTGCTTGGCAAGAATCTGACATTGGCCAAGGACAAGGAAATGGACTTCTTGGCAGGAATGTGACATTGGCCAAAGACAAGGAAGTGGGCTTCAGGAAGGTATCTGACATTAGGCTTGAACAAAGAAGTAATTCCAGGAAAGAATCTAAATCTTAGGCTAGAACAAAGAAGTAGGCTTCAGACATGGAAATTACTTTGGGCTAGGACAGGGAAGTAGGCTTAGATATTTTGGTCATCCTGATAAGCCCTTAGAAACACTGATCACAGGAGGATCATGAAACTTTGTTTATTGCCTTCTTGTTCTTAGAATATTTGTGCTTATTGTCTTGCTTGTTCCTTGACTATTTGCATTTATTGTATTGCCAGTTCCTCATCCTAGAACTGACTTTAATATTTGCAAGTAATTAAAATGATATAAAAGTAAAAAGGAGGAGGAGAGACAGGATAGGGGGTTTTGGGGGGTCTAGAAATGGGGAAAAGGGATGACATCAGAAATGTAAATAAGGTTCTCTTCTTCCACCTATGCCCAGCAGGGCCCTCCACTTTTACATATTCAGCTGAAGCCCTGGATCCCCCCCTAAGTGCTCCCAGGCTGGTGGTTTAGACCCTGGGAGCTGTGGTTGGTTGGTATTGTTGCTCTCCTCATGGTGCCCTAAATCCTTTCAGCTCCTTCAGTCTTCACTCTAACTCCTCTGTTGAGAACCCCATGATCAGTTCAATGGCTAGTTGTGAGCATCTGCCTCTGAATATGTCTGACTCTTGAAGGCCTCTGAGGAGATATCCATATCTGGCTCTTATCAGCATGCACTTCCTGTCTTCCACATCAGCATCTACCTTTGGTGATTGCACATGGGATAGATACTCAGGTGGAGTGGTCTTGAGACGGCCCCTCCTTCAGTTTCTGTCCCTCACTTTGTCTCCATATTTGCTCCCTTGAGTATTTTGTTGCTCCTTCTAAGAAGGACCGAATCACCCTCACTTGGTCTTCCTTCTTTATGGGCTTCATGTGGCCTGTGAGTTGCATCTTGGGCATTTCAAGGTTCTAGGCTAATATCCAATAATCAGTGAGTGAGTACCATGTGTGTTCTTTTGTGATTGGCTTACCTCACTCAGGATGATAATTTCTAGTTCCATCCATTTACCAAGGAACCTCTCGAATTCATTGTTTTTAATAGCTGAGTAATACTCCATTGTGTAAATATACCACATTTTTTGAATCCATTCCTCAGTTGAAGGACATCTGGGTTCTTTCCAGCTCCTGGCTATTATAAATAAGGCTGCTATGAACATAGTTGAGCATATGTCCTTATTATATGTTTGAGCATCTTCTGGGTATATGCCTAGGAGTGGTATAGCTGGATCCTCGGGTAATGCTATGTCCAATTTTCTGAGGAACCGCCAGACTGATTTCCAAAGTGGTTGCACCATCTTGCAGTCCCACCAACAATGGAGGAGTGTTCCTCTTTCTCCACACCCTCGCCAGCATCTACTATCACCTGAGTTTTTAATCTTAGCCATTCTGACTGGTGTGAGATGGAATCTCAGGGTTGTTTTGATTTGCATTTCCCTGACGACTAAGGATGCTGAACATTTCTTTAGATGCTTCTCGGCCATTCGAGTTTCTTCCGTTGAAAATTCTTTGTTAAGCTCTATACCCCATTTTTTAATAGGGTAATTTGGTTGTCTGGAGTCTAATTTCTTGAGTTCTTTGTATATATTGGATATTAGCCCTCTATCAGATGAAGGATTGGTAAAGATCTTTTCCCAATTTGTTGGTTGTCGTTTTGTCCTATTGACAGTGTCCTTTGCCTTACAGAAACTTTGCAATTTTATGAAGTCCCATTTGTCAATTCTCGATCTTAGAGCATATGCCATTGGAGTTCCAGGGGGTGGGAATTTTGAGGGTGGGGAGGTGGGAGTGTGGGGGGGGTAGATAGAGGTTACATCCACAGAGAAGAAGGAGGAGGGGCGAGGGGATTGGGGGTTCCGAGGGGGTGGTGGGGGATGGGGTAAGGGGACAACATAGGAAATGTAAATAATTCATCCAATAAAAAAAAAAGAAAGAAAATTGGATTATGAATATAGAAATGAAGAGATGGGTACTCAATAAACACTAGATGCATGATTTATGAATTTAAATTTTTGCATTTCTTTTAATTACTTAATAGGGGAAAGAAGCCTTAGTTCCTTCCAGGTGGAAAAAAAAAGTGTAATGTATCCAGGATGAACTCCCATCACTTTTTAAAGGAGCAAATTTACCAGCACTGGGAGGTAATTTTCCATTTTGAGTCTAGATCAGGAGGGTAGAATACTCTGAAGGAGACTGAGGGAAGATTTTATCTAAAAAGAATTAGTAACTGTTTTAGAGAAACAGTTCAAGAACTGGCCTGCTTTTAACTGCTTTATGTAAAGACAATATGTAAAGGAAATCACCACAGTTCATTGGATTAATGGTTCAGTCTTACTGAGCCATAACATAAGTGTTAGACAGGTGATACATCAGAAAGTGGCAATGTTTGCTACATAAGCATGATGGCCAGAGTTCAGATCCGCAGCATTCACATGAATACCAAAGCACAGAGGACCACATATAATCCCAAGGAAGAGAAAAAAAAAAAGAAATGTAAATAAATAAAACATACAATAAAAAAAACAAAATGTCACAAGTAACATACATAAAATATAAACAATATGATTGCCTAAATATTACTTAGACAAGTACGGCATGGGTAAACATATTAACCTGGAAGCAGGAAACCTCATAAAGCCCAATGCTAGACAAAGAATTACAGGCAATTAAGGAATGTCGAGAGCAGGAGAAATCATTTTCTTTAGGGGAGAACATGCCAAATGGTTATTTAATACCAAATGCTCAGCCCTAAAAACATCTATGTACAAAAGACAACATATGGAATGAACAGGTTCTATTCATATGTTTAGGTATACAGACACACACACACACACACACACACACACAATTAAAGAAAAAAGCCAGGCATTCAGAAAAGAACAAGAAAGTGGTACATCAGGAGGCTTGGAGGAAGAAAGAGAAAAGGAAATTATGTAATTATATTATAATCATTAAAGGTTTTTAAAAATTTATTCAGAGAAAGGAAGAAAGGAAGAGAGGAAGAGAAGAAGGAGGGAGAAAGAGAGAAAGAGAACAAAAGAAGGAAGGAAGGAAGAACAGAAAGAAAGAAAGGATGGAAGAAAGAAAGAAAGAGAGGGAGAGAGAGAGAGAGAGAGAGAGAGAGAGAGAGAGAGAGAGAGAGAGAGAGAGCAGGCTGAACAAGTCATAAGGAGCAAGTTGGTAATCAGCATTCCTCCTTACCTTCTGTTTCAGTTTCTGCCTCCATCTTCCTGTCCTGCTTGAGAGTTCCTGTCCTGGCTTTTCTCAGTGTGACCTGAGAGTGGTTGTAAGATAAAAGAAACTGTTTTTCCCCAAATTGAGTGTCGTTGGAATGTTTTATTGCTTCCCTAAAATCCCTAACTAAAGGAGATTAATTGGTACCAGGACTAAGGGGATTGTTGTGACAGACCATGTGATTCTTTGAGGACTGTGGTAGAATTTGAACTTTGGGCTGGAAAAGCCATTGAGTTCTCAGAGTACTCGATAAGAATGTTGATAATGAAAAGGGCAAGACCTGGCTTGTGAAAAACCTTTAGAGTCCTTTTTTTGCTCCATCCCCACCTTGAGAGTCCTTTAAAAGCTCTATTGGGGCCATTTAACATTTTGAATTAAGAGACTGTGGTTCTCTCAGCTGGAGAATATGTTGAGATGAACAAGAAATCAGAACTACTAAAGTCAAAGTTTTATTGAGACCAAACTGATCCGGTTGGTTGAAGAATCAGCTGTGATTAAGAGGAGACCAGCATCATTGAGGTGAAATCTTTGAGAGAGTTTCCTCAGGGTCAGGACATCAAAGCTGTAGTAGGAGGACAAGGCTATACCTTGTGCTGGCAGCCAAACTTTATAATTGTCAGAATCACCCATGGTACTGGGTTTAAAATCATGAAGGGGATGTGGAGAGCAGTTGATGTTTGGCACTATGAAAATCTAGAAGAGACCATTGGTTAAGTTATAGCCTCAGTTGTAGTAGCAGCCCCAGGATTGAAGGGGTCCTGGTGTGAAGTTGAGGCTTGGCACCATACAGCAGAGAGGTGGAGTCCCCGAAGACATCCATACTGGTAAGGATGCAGCCCAATCATATAGTGCAGATCCCAGAACTTTGGAGATGCCAGTACCATGGGGTGACCACTGAGGTCAACAGCAGCTGTGGAATGATGCTACTCTGAACCTATGTGGACTATGGAGAGTGAAGAAGCGGAGTCCTGTAGGTCTTTTAGTCTAGACAGTTGTGAGTGAATCCCAGATGCCCAGCTCTGACCTTTTTAACATGATTGGACTTTGGTTTTGCCTTGATTTGATTATAACGCTGCCCTGCATTCCCCCATCCCTGCTTTTTTTTTTTTTTTTTTTTTTTTTTAGTTTCTTTAGGAGCCCATAGTAAAGAGACTTTGGATAGAGAAGCTAATGATATTTTGTAGAGGCTTAGAACTTTAAAAGAGACTTAGGTTGTTTTAAAGAGACTGAACTTTTGAAGTGTTTGAATTTTTAAAAAACCGGCACTTTTAAAAGTTGGAAAGTGTTTCATATTGAGATATTGATATTAATATAAGGATATATTGTGGTTTAATAGTATTGTAGTGGCATGTTACAATGACAAAGGTCAATTGTTCTAATTTTTTTTTTTTTTTGTCAACTTGACACAAGCTAGAAGCTAGAGTCGTTTAGGAAGAGAGACTCTCAATTGTGAAATTGTGCCCACCAAGTTGGCCTGTAAGCAGGTGTCTGGAATATTTTCATGATTGATGATTGATACAGTTCACTATGTGTACAGCCACTCTTCAGAAGGTGGTCCTGAGTTTTATAAGAAAACAGGCTGAGCAAGTCATGGAAACAACCCCATCACATGGACTCCTCCATAGCTCCTGCTTCTGTTCCTGCCTCCAAATTCCCCACCTTGAGCTCCTGCCCTGATGTCACATAGTGATGGGCTATGGCATGGAAGTGTAAGCAAAATAAATCCTTTCCTCCCTAAGTTGTTTTTAGTCATTTTATCACAGCAAAAGAAACCTTAAGACTCTGGAAAGAAGGAGTCAAAACAGTGCATGATGTTCCATAAATGAAGTGGGATCCATTGAGAGCTATGTTATAATGGCTACATTATAGATTCTGAGCCCATATACCACTGAAACATGGCTTCCAGCTCAGCACCATCCTCGCTCCTCTGAACCCTAGTCACAATGCTTCCAGATTCAGATTCCCAACATATGTCACTGGTCTATTCTGTGCTACAATGTAGGCCACTCAGGCTGGTTTCAGTAAAGATAGATACAATAAGCTGCAGTCTGTGGAAAACAGGATAAGGGAGAGACACTGCCTGTCAGTAAGGATGCTTCTCCAAGAAGTTAAATGCTGTGAGGCCATCTAGGAAATTGCTTTCCTCAGGAAATAATCTAGAAAACTGATTTGTGAAGATAGAATTACATCGAGCACCCTGACTTCTCTGAACTTCTCCTGGAGGCACAAAAGACAGGCCCATGGAGTGAGATGCCAGGCTGTTTTTAGTTAACACATTTGGTTTCTGAGACTAAAGATGGTAGTAGTTCTCCCTACTGATGTTCATCTATCAGTAAGAGATCAATTTCCCTAACTCCTGATTCTGGCATAGCTTTTTGTTACTGGTGGTCAGTGTCTAGGACAGGTATTTCTAGATTCTTGGCATCTTCTTTAAGTTAATCCTTTTATTTTTTACATTTCAAATGTTATTACTTCCTGGTCTCCCCTCCACAAATCCTAAACCCCATCTCCTTCCCCTTTGCCTCTAAGAGGGCACCCCTATGCACCCACCCACTCCAGCCTCACGTTTTTAGCATCTCCCTTCTCTAGGGGCATCAAACCTCCACAGGACCAAGTGCCTCCACTCCCACTGATGCCAGATAAGGTAGTCTTCTGCTACATATGTAGTGGGAGCCATGGACTGACTTATGGATACTCTTTGGCTGGTGGTTTAGTCCCTGGGAGCTCTGAAAGGTCCAGTTAGTTGATATTGTTGCAATCCCCTTCAGCTCCTTCAGCCCTTCCTCTAACTCTTCCATTGGGGTCCCCAGCCCCAGTCTAATAAGGTTGATTATGAGTATCTGCATCTATTTTAGTCAGGTGCTGGCAGAGCCTCTTAGAGGACAGGCTCCTGTCTGTAAGCACTTCTTGGCATCAGCAATAGTTTTGGGATTTGGTGTCTGCAAATGATATGGATTGCACAGTGTGTGTGTGTCTGTGTGTGTGTCTGGATGGCCTTCTTGGCATCTTATCCAATGAATTTTATAAGGTTCCATGATTCACTGAAGAATGACAACTTGGACACAAATAGTATGCAAAAGCGAAGCGTGTTTTATTCTGCAGAAGTCCAGCATGTTGGGGTCTACCAGCTACTGTGATGAAACACAACACCCTCCACCCTACCCCCCACCCCACCCCATGAGCTTGCAGGCCTGATTTAAAGCACATTAGGGGAAATCCAGGCAGGGATAGGTGATCTCTATCTTAATCTGTTGTCTCTATCTCTAGGGACATTCCGGAAGCATTACTGGGGTGGGTGTGGAGGGCTGGAAACTGTTGCTGAGGAAGTCTGGAAGCTGTTGCCTCAGGCCAGGTGGTGAGGAAGCTTCTGATGTCAGAGCAGTTTCTAACTGGCTGCCTAAAGTCTGAGTTTTTTTCAGTGACTGACGTGCCTTCACTTGCCTGGACTTGGAAACAGAGATTTAGGCCTAGTCTCCTGAGCTGCCAATTTGAAGCCTGTAACGGAGCCAGCCTGTCTTAATTGAAGATAAAAGTTCACAGATTGCCAAAAGAAGCAGGAAAACTTAATTCAGAGCAAAGTGATAGTGTAGATTACAAAGGGATACACTGGAAAGATTGACAGGTAGCCACAAGAGTGGGACCCTGCCTATTCTTTTATGGGGTTCAGTAGAAGAAAGAGCATGACTACTATTTTGGTGGTCCTCTGTTTGATTGATAGATTAGGTCATATCTGTTCTGTGTGTTCATGCGCCTTTCCATAATGCACCTGATTTCAACTGTATATACACCCAATATGCATAGGCATAAGATGGTAAGTAGGAGAATTTCCCTAAAAGTGACCTATAGGACACAATTTTCCTGAGCTTTCTAAACATGCTGTCCTTCTATTCCTCGTAAGTTAAGCTGGGAATATACTTAAACAGAAACCATTTACATTTGTTATTAGGGTTGAGGAAATTCATAATAACATTCAGAGATGGAAGTACCTGTAACTTGATTCAGGCTAGGGGACCAAGGGGGTTCTGGAGTTGCTTGCACATTGTTTGGAGAGTGTGTGTACTGTGTGTGCATGGTACATTTAAATGAGACACTGGGCTGGGTTACAAGAGGGGGCTTAGTGTGCAAGAAACTCAAACCAGGATATTAAATTATGCTGTGCTGGCCTGTCTAACTTTCTTCATTCTCTGGTATTTTGAATGCAATGGGAATGGCATTACTATTCTGTGAGGGTTCAGTGGGTCATATTCACTCATCTTCTTATATATTAAGCTACACACAAACAAGAAGATCATCTTTCAGTAGAATGAGAAACATCTCATACCATACTCCGGTGAACCAGCCATGAGATATAATTGAGACCACCTTACTCTAGCCACATACACACAGATGGGACCTGCCAGCCAATCAGCACCAAGCTGTGGAAGCCTGAATCAACCTAGTGGAGATCAGAAGAATCCCCAGTTGAACTAACAGAACTATTAATTTGTAGATTGTGAGCTCATGAGTTTGTCATTTTAACCCGCTACATTTTGAGATGGTTTGTTTAGCATAATAGATCATCGAAGAAACCAAGAAACAAAGGTTTTCATAGTAGTGGTTTTCTTCTTTGACGATGTTTTTTTACTGTGAAAAGCACTTCCTTTCATCAGAGGAATTCCCCAAGGGCTTTCTTGTTCACCAGTAAAAACCACTACCACCACCACCAACAACAAAACAAACACTCCCAACCCCCAAACATACCAAACCAAACCAAACCAAACCAAACCAAA